>NC_060951.1:22214379-22472648 GCF_022045245.1 Lucilia cuprina
TTAGCCCTCACAAAACAGATACAGCTTAAGATATGCACTAGCAGATCGACAACTGGATCTGGAAAGGGCGATTTTGAAACTAATTATTACTTTTGGCTTGACCTCACACCCTTTCACCTGGAGTGAGTGTGTTGTTCTCTATGGGTGTGTCGAATAAGTCTCTAGGTGCTGTTGCCCACTCAACAGAGGCAATCCTAGCTGTGTGGTTTTAAACGGAAGTAATGTTTTTGTATCGAAAGCAATGGTCAGATATTAGATAAACAGAACCATCTTCAAAAGTTCCCCCCTGCGTGTAAGATACACAAAGGGGCGTTGGTAAGTCGTCACAAAAACGGCCACCGTGAAATAAGGCCCACACGGCAAGTTATCACGCAAAGCACTTTGACACCTTGTATTATCAGAAAATACCAGATCCTGTGCTCTTTTGGCATTTATCCCTTTTTATCGATAATTTTTTATAAAAAAAATGTAATTTTGTACTCCGGTCCGTGATATGACTTCCGAACATATAAATTTTCAAATAGAAATTATGATTTCATTCCTTTACTAATCCTATTCTATTGCATTGAATTATTATTTTTGTTTCAATTTTTTCATTATTAACTACAACAAATATTGAAACTATTTTGTTATTAAAATAGACCAATCGTATTGGTTTTTTATCAGTTTTTCTCTTAAAAACAGAGTAATTTTTAAAATCATTGATCTCAATTGTATATTTTTCTCTTAAATTATAATTTTAATGTGCTGTTGGAATTTTAATGTTTTTGTTCGTTTATTTATTCATTTGTTGTTTTTGGTTTTGTTTGCAGTTTTAAAAATAGAAATAGATTCAATTATTTTATTCCGAAAATAGTTTATAGAAATATTTAAAATTTTTTTTTCAGATTTTCGTTTTCTGTTGTTTTGTGTATTCCGCAAGAAATACAAAGCAAATAGAATGTGACTTAAGAGTTTTGTTTAGTATAAATTAATATTTTTCATTTCAATTCATTCTGTTCGATTTATTTGAAAAATATTTATAAATTTTGCACATTAATTCAAATTGTCGTTTTTTTAATGCAATGACATTTATTAGCCCATTTGTAAAGCATTAGTTGAACCATTTGAAAACGTTTTATAGAACGCACACCATTAATGTCAAATCATTGACATTCAATTGTGACATTTGTGGGGTGTAAACTCTTTCTCTCTCTAATGATTCTAAATGACGACAGTTTTTCCGTTTAAGTGCTTATGCTTGTAATGTGAAAATAAATTGAATTAATTTCAATTTTAAAGGTCAATTAATGCATACAACTTATATACATATGTATGGATATGATTATGACAACAAAACAAACATTTCATAACTGAATACAAATTTATTGTATTTACCACATCTGCCTCAAACCAAAAAAACCTCAATAATAAACAAACATTAATGGTCAATTATGAATGAGTTAAAAAGGAAAATTAACAAAAATAAATACATAACCTTGTTTTCGGTTTCTTTTAGGCCATTTTGTGCAGCATTTATTTGTTTAATAGATTGTTGTTGTTGCTTAAGTTTAAAGTTTAAAACGGAAACTTTATTTGAATGTGTTACACGCTTGTTACGGTTTTGTGATTCTAAAAATACTTCCCCCTCAAAATAAACAGCAACATGGAAAGCAACAACAACAACAAAATAAACGTTACAAATGCCACGTATTCCCCCATTAACTGACCCTGACAATTTCTATGTTTCTTTTTTTTACAACAACTCGCATCGATAATAAAATCAACTATGAATACTACAATTACTTACTTGTGAGTACTTACTAAACTGTGCAGTTCGTGCCAGTTGCCTTTGTTTTCTTATTCTTCATATATGTACTAAAAGTTAGAAATGGGCTAAATAAAAATAGTTATTGTCCATGTGTTAAGTCGGCATTAAATTTATATATTTTGTAGTTGTTTTTTTGCTTAACTAACTTTTTTCTTCTTGTTTTTATGCCGTACACTACTATAGTTAGAAAAGCATCATGCGCTTGTGATGATGTTTGTAACAATTAAAATTGATAGTCCTAGCTTCACCATAAGTTATATAAACCCTTGTAGAACCTACCTTTGCGCAACCATGTCCGTGTGTGAATGTATCAAAGTACCGTTTTAAAAGGCTATTAGCTTCATTTATGAGGTCAATTGAAATTAGGCCATTGGTGGAAAATAGATTAAATAAGTATCGATGAAACTCAGCATAATCATTCGATTTGATAATATTATGCCACGTTAGAACCTGAATTAGAGAAACAACTTCCAATATCAATCTAAATTTATTGGTGTAAGACATCTTGTAATCGGTTATACCCTACAGTAATTTCTTACCTGTTCTTTTTATTGTAAATAAGTACAAATACTACAAATATATACATAGGTGTTTTTTTTTTCAACTGACCAAGAAAAATGTTATTCTTTTAACAAAAACATTATTTTGTGATGACCTTTGAGTTAAAAATAAAAATAATTATTTTTATACTTCTTCCACGTACTAAAACATGCGAGTCAAGGTATTTTTAAGAAATCAAATGCTATTTATTTTGCTTTATTTAAAGAATGAAATCAAATGCTATTTATTTTGCTTTATTTAAAGAATGATTATTAACCAAATGTATATTTTTAAATTAAATAAAAATAAAACCTGGCTAAAAAATCGGGAGAGATAATTAGATTTGTGTATATGTTGCAATATCTGTAATACACTAAAATTAGTAAATACCAGATACTAAATATACAATTATGCAACCCCAGGGACATGATTCCTTGATGTATGACCCATATATTGATGTATTGCATTCCCGGGGTAAAGTGGTACTCTATGTAGTAGCTCTAGTCAGCCAAGACTGTAAACTGGTGATGTCACTCTTACCAGCCCATATACCTTGAAAGTCGGATGTTGTTCTCTATGAGTGTGTAGTTATATAATTGAAATTTACATTCTTGTCCAGGGAAGTGATGTTTTTTCCCGGAAGTTAAGCAACGGGACAGCAATGGCCGCCTACTTATAATGAGGCAGTGGTGGGTCGTCACAGAAGCTATTTAACCAGTTAATATTACAAATCAATTTCTTATGTAAAATATCCAGGTCTAACTCTTTAATAAACCTCCTAAGAGAATGAGTCATTGTCATCTGCATTTGTTTGGTACGTATTGTTCCAGATTTAACGTGGATGTTAAGGAACCTCTTCGGTTTTAACTTCAGTGAGAAGAAGATCACAGTTTTAGCCTGCGATTAGGGCCTTTTTTAATACATTTTGCTCTTTGGTGAGTTCCTCAAGGTTACCTCGCAACTTGCGGTACAACTACTAATTGCCTTTAGTTTTTTTTTAAATTCAGCTAACCTGGATATGTACAAAATTACTTCCTGCTACACCTGTAGCACGCAGACTTGCCTGGCCAGGTGTTGCCAGGGTAATCGACTCATTCGAATAGGGTTCGGAGGATTATGAAGTACCTAACTTGTTACTAACCTTCCTTTTACAATTTCCATTCTGATAGCCGCTCACTATTAGATAAGCTGTAAACTTTGTAGGACAACTTATGTTGACTCCGATCTGTGAAACTTAACCACAACTTCTGATTGAAATTCATTGGCTTCTTTCAATATTGGACGAGCTTATTGACAATATATCATAAGTTAGATAAGTTTGAAATGATATCCTAAAAACATACTTAGACTGGATCTATTCATCAAATGCTGTTTTTGAAAAAACTTATATATGTATGCCATAGACATAAGTTGCATACAATCGTTATAAACTCAATTTCTTTGAATTTTCTAATCAGTTATACTGAGAATAGTAATATCTGGAGTATCATCGGTCCCAATTTATTTGTATCTAATTTCGACACAGAAACACAGTTCCCTGGACTTACTATATTAGAATTATTTAATCAGGGTTTCTGGAATAACATGGTTGGGTAAGGTTGAAAAACTTTCAATTTATATGAACACAGAGAAAACAGATTCGTTGTGATAACCGAATTTGTTTCCAATCGAATTCAGTCGGTTCTCACAACTATACCTTTATTCGATTGTAATAATTGTAAAATTCGGTTACTCTTATTAAATATATGGAGTACACAACTATTTTTGATTATTATTCGGTAATCAGGATTGAAATTATTGGTATTTACAATTGAAATTATTATTTATTAAAACCCATTTTTTGAATTATGTGTATTTTTAAAAATATTTCATTTTATTTAAAATATTTACAATAAAATATGAATCTGTATAAACTTACAAAACGTATATATATTATTTGATGATTGATGAAAATTTGATGTTTATGTGCCGGGGATTTTGTTCTTCATCCTGTCCAAAGGAGTACTACCTTAGATTAGGAGATATAAAACATATTTAATATTGCCTTTTATATCCGATTTTTCCGTATTTATTTATCCTCAAATGTAATTTGTTTTTATATTAAATATAAATTCATTTTATTTTATTTATTTTTATGTACGTTATCTAAAATTACCAACTTATTAGTTGTGAACATCGAAATTGGTTCCTTTAATCATCATTTAATTTTATATAACTGTTTCCATTAATAATTGGTTACAGTGCCCAATATTTTTACTCTCTACTATTTTTCAGTTGCAACGACTAATATTTGATGTTCTGACGTTTCAATTCTAAATAAAAATCGGCTTCTTTTACTGAATTCACAAAAATAATTAATAGCCGATACAATTCAGTTCAAATTACTGATATGGAAATTGTTAACACCACAATTCGTTTATAATTATTATAATTTTAGTACTGAATATAGAAAATTAGTTAATTTTACAGATTTTTAATAACAGCGACAGAATTTTAATTAATTTAACTAAATGTTTATCATGGTAACCGATTTCCAATCGATCTTTGTTCTGTGTGAATCTAATTTCAACAAAAGCCCAGCGATCTATTAAAGGAATTGTCGATCAATAAGAAGAACAGTAGTTCATTAGAATTATATAATTGGGGTTCCTGAAAGATTATAACATGTGTAGCATACTTGTGAATTATTTCATCCAATTCTATGTAGTCCTTACCATTGACCTTTTATCCAATATCCACATACACCTGTTACTAATACCAGACTTCTTCACCCTGAGGAGAAGGAAATAGGACTACTGTTCTAGATTTAAAACATGAAATAAAAACCTCTCGGTAATAAGAAATATTGAAATTAATCAACATTTCACTCATATACAAATAAACTTTAATAGTTTTTCATAAATAATTTTACACACAAATCAATTTCTTCTAAGAAAGCATTACTTTCGAAATGTCATACGGAAAGCCACTTAAAATCACAACATACATACAGGCATAAATTCAAGATGTCAAATGAGAAAATCTTATAATCTAGAAAAATTTAATGGAATTATTGATAAATTTATTACAGCTTCGCTTTTGTAAACACAAGCCAGTACGAAGGAGTATTTTGTTTATTCATTCAAAACAATAAATAAGAAACTAATATTTATATCAAAACATCCCCCCTAAGAACTGAAATATTTTTATTTATATGTTTAAATGTTAATGTTCCCTTATCACTAAAGATTTGTTTATTCATAAGCGAGTTTTGTGAAAAAAATAATAATAAAAATTACCTACAATTACAATCTTTAAGATACAGATGTGTGTTTCTTGTTTGGATGTATAAGAGAGTGTGTGTGTTTTAACAGCACAAATATTCCGTAGATAAACAAAACCCTGCAGTTTGTGGTAGCCGTCTAGAAAAAGTGATTTTAGAATTAAGTATTTGACTAAACGTATAAACATAAACTTCTAGGACCCATCCTCTTCACATCATATAATCAAACTTTATTTTGATTGCATATGAAATTGAATTGAACGTTTACAATCAAAATATTCATTTGTTATACATTGATCATTATAAAAACTATTGGGTAGCGGTAAACAATTGAGCAATATGTGAGATACATTTACGTAGTTGTGAACACAATATTACATCTACTAGATGGATGGATGTGTGAATGGCTGGCAGTCTGTGGTAGTTGGGAAATGTGGCACTTTTAGATGGTAAAAATGTTTATGTCAACAAAACACTCGCTCACTCGCACTCGTAATTACTGCCAGTCAAAGCTGTTGTTTTTTTAACTTTTACGCTGGTTTCAATTCAATTTAGCTTCAGTTTCAGCATGCCTGTCTGTCCGTCCGTCCGTCCGTATTTTTTAAGTACAAAAGTATTAAATTGACTTTGTCACCCTTGGCGTACGAGTATTTAAATTTTTAATGGAATTTAAAATGTAAACTAAACCTAGAGCTCTGTATACGCGTGTACTTTTATTAGATTTTATAGCTTGAAAATGTGCGTGTTTTGTGTACATTTTCTGGGCTAGAAAACTTGTTCAACATATTTTTCTTAATTTTTTTCTATTGCTTTATTTTCAAATTGAAAATTTATTTTTTCAACATTCGTTTACCCGCACTTTTATCATCATCAACATCGTCATAACATCGTGTGCATTGTGTGGCATGAACTTGTGCTTGTTGTATACACAACAACAGCAACAACTTTAGCAACAATATGTTGTAAGTATGTTTTCTACTGTCACAATACAACTACGAATGTCTGAACGTGTCTTTTTATTTGTTACTGTTGATACTATTTGTTTTTTTATTTGTTGTTTCTTTATTCATCAGAGGGGGGCATTGATCTGACAATTGGATTTTGTTTCCCTTTTTTATTATTATTTTATTTTTTTTTCTATTTTAGTTTTAGTTGTTTTCCTGTTTGCTCACCAACATTTTATGGAAATTTTAAAAGAAAACTTTATTTGGTTTTCACTTTAAATTCCTTTCAGGTATATAGTGAGTGCATATTTGAAATTAACATCTTCATATCATAATGTCATGTTTACTTATATAGTTTCTAATTCAGTATCTACAGCAATTTTAATTCAGATTACACGCTTATATTCGGAAACTTATTAATAATATATTAATTACATATATAACATTCACTTTCCCTTTTCCAAAAATCATGTTTTAACTTAACATTAAATATTTAATGCCTAAAAAATTCCAACAATTTCTCATGATTTTCTTGGGAAAGTTTTAAACAAATATTACGTTGAAATCATATGTCAAATATTGAATAAATATACCTTTTGAATCTAAGTCTAAGTATCATCCAAAGAAGTTTAAAAGGAATAAGTTCAAAATTATGCATGGCCTATTCTAAAACCTTTTGCGATTTGTTCTATGGTAGGAATTGTTATAATGATGGATGATCATATGTATACATATATGTTATCAATTCAAAATATATAAGTTACTCAAAACTTTTTGAAAAAAGTAAAACACACCTCTCAGATTAATTTTTCTATATTTGTCATATTGCAAACAGGAATCAAGCGACATGGAGTTTCAATTCCATGTTAGAGAAAACAGAGATTTACTGAGAAACAAAATTTATTATCCTTAAGAAGTACTAAGGCTGAGGCTATAACTCTAATGTGGCCATAAACACGGATTTACATTCCTTTGTTGTATAAGGACGATTTTATTCTTAATCGAACTCAAGAACCTCCGAATATTTCTTGACTTCGTATAGTATTTGTGACTGTATTCTTAACCGATATCAAGGAAAACGGTCACAAGAGGAACAGTCCATAATTGACATAATTGCATCCATAATTGACTCTATGATCCATAAAATGAAAGGGGTCCATTTTATTACTTTAAATTACTTAAACACTCGTAACTAATTTTAAAAACTTGTACAGTTATGAAATTAGGGAAAACATCTTTTATATGTACCCCATTAAATGTATAACCTACACTACTTTAGTAGGGAGGGTATATTGGGTTAGTGCTGATGTTTGTAACGAATAATATTGGTCCTATAAATATCTGCTTAGAATCATTTCCTAGCTATGACCGTCAGTCAATCCGTCTGTAATCAAACTACTGGCCGAAGTCTGTTGAAAAAGTTTGAGATCGGTACATTATTTATCCTAGCCCCCATAAAACTGAATCCCCGAATAGATCTTGTAAACTTGTAATCAATCTACAGGTCGCAACTTTGGAGATAATTCAATGAAATTGGACTCATGAACTTCTAATTATCAACATTTAAGTTGATAATTATACCCAACACCACTTTAGTGGAGAGGGTTTATTGGGTTTGTGATGATGTTTGTAACGCACAATAACATTGTTCCTATAGCCACCTTAAAGTATACCAATCGGCTCAGATTTAGCCGTTTAGCTATGTCCGTCCGTCCATGAAAACCTTGTAATCAAACTACAGGCCGCAATTTTGAAAATAATTGAATGAAATTTGGTACATGACCTTCTATTGTCCCAGGGACGAAACCTATTGAAAATGTTTAAGATCGGTCCATTAGTTCACCTAGCCCCCATACAACTGTATCCCGGTATATGAAAACTAAATCACATTTTATTCGACTTGTTGGCCCTCATGAATTTTATACTTATAAGCCCTAAGTATATCTGAGGCAAGTTACAATTCAACTTAAATGCTTTATTATAAAAACTAAATCACATTTTATTGTTGTAACAGATGCTCTACTAGAGCATCTTTAAAGTAGAAAAAAGAAATTTAAACTTTAACATCACATTTGTTGCAACTTAAGTATTTAATTTTATTTCGTTAAAATTATAATTATCATCCATTTTTGATTTGATTTATGCTTCTCAAGCAATATACAAACAAAAGTTCAGTTCTTTTCTGGAAAAAGATTTTCTTTGTAATCCTGTTCACAGTTTTTTCTTTCTTATCTGTAAGTGAAACAAAAACATAAAAAATCTTTATACATTTTTTATGATTTTTACTTGTTGTTTTTATATTTTTGTGTTTCATTATAGATTTTGTTTTGTGACAAATTTCTTTTCCATTCAACATTCAACGACAACTGACTACTTATTCACATGATTGACGTACATATTCAGTTATATTAGTAAATACATATGTACATATGTATGTATGTACATAAGGTATAACTGCAGATACATTTGCTGTGTTCGTGCCACCTCTCAATTCTTATGAAAATATTTTTGTTGTTTTTTGAGTTTTTTTCCTTCTTTATCTTTATCAATATGATGAAAAATGTTTGTGTAATTTTGTTTTCTTTTCGATTTTCATGTTAAATTTTTGAATTTTTTTCGTTCTTCATTACTTGAGATATGTTTTTTTATTTGTTCGTTATTTCTGCCTTATTGAACGATTTGTAATGCTTTTTAAAACAAATTCATTTTTTCCCCTCGTTGCTTTTTATTATTTCTTTTCTTGTTTAAGTTGTTATTTTCTTTTTGTTTTAATGTATTGAAATAGTAAATTTCTAGCTTTCTTTTTCATTATGCCATCATGGAAATTTCTTACCATTTGTAGCCTGAATAAACTAAATACATTGAAAATACTACAAACGAAAAATAAAATGTAAAATGAAACGAAGCACAGAGCAATACTAAAGATTGATGTAATTATGTCATTTTTATTTAATGTTGATTATCGTGAGAAATAAAAGAAATACTTGAATATCTTCAATCTGTATGTCTATCTATCAGCCTGTTCCTCCATTGGTTGAAGTTTATGGCCGGGAACAACTTAATCCGCCACACACACTATGTTGCAGGAAGTGCTGTATGCATGAGGAGATTAAATGTAATTGCTGTTCGTTTAAATTTTTAAAAGAAAGATACTTATAGCACTCATACATGGCACATTATTAAAATATTAAAACAAATATTTTGCGATTAAGGAAATCTGATCAAGTTTAACCAAAACATCTTAATGATTCATTATAATTTTAATACATAAACAATTTTCACTTCCATTTTATATGTATCTATATCGTTGTAATACGGGATTTAACTAATTTTAGCTCATTAAACCCATTAAAAAAAGATATAATTTTAACAAATTTTTTTAAAATTTAGAATGTTTATTAAGGGCAAAAATAAAACATTTGTGTATCCACATTTATTTAATTTTAACTATATATTTCTATAAATTTAATAAAACAATATAAATTTGTTTAACATTTGAACCTTTTAAAAAGAATAAATAAAAAGCTTAACAAAAATATTTCATAATTATTTAAATTATTTACTAAACATCGAAATTAGACCGATTTTTCCAATCGTACTGGACTGTAGACTAGACTTTAGACTAGGCTATACACTAGACTAGAGATTAGACTATATACTAGATTATATACTAGACTATAGACTAGACTATAGACTAAACTATAGACTACACTATAGACTAGACTATAGACTAGACTATAGACTAGACTATAGACTAGACTATAGACTAGACTATAGACTAGACTATAGACTAGACTATAGACTAGACTATGGACTAGACTATAGACTAGACTATAGACTAGACTATAGACTAGACTATAGACTAGACTATAGACTACACTATAGACTAGACTGTAGACTAAAATAAACTAGACTACTCCCAAGTGTCCCGGAACCTATTTCCGATCAAGTTAAAGTTATGGTAATTATTTTATCGTAATCCCTTACGGATTAGTATGTATATTGACTATTCTACATCTGTTATCGGCTGGTCTATGAACTTTACTATTGACTAATATTTAAATTACTATTCCATCACCTATTTATTTGACTAGATAGTCTTTTGTTTATGGACTATTTCATTTACCATTTTTATTTCATTTATTGAATCCACTAATGCACGGTAATGCAGACAGTATCAATTGAGAACAACAAAATTTTTCATTATTCATGAACTGTAAGGTTATAAGTAGAACAAGTATCTATAATCAGCATAGAAGTTGTAAGTATGTACCTATGTATGTCTGACTTTATTTCTATGTTTAAATAATTGTTGTACGTAGTACAAGTATTTACAGTAAGTAACTTTAAGCATCTTCACTTTTTTTTTAGCCGTATTTTGTTTTCCTTCCACATTTTATTTTTTAAATATATATATTCTTTTCTTGTAAATTTCAGTTCGTTTCTAAAGAAAAAGGTTGCCAGAAGTAGCAGGAGAAGTAAGTACAAGTTGCATCATTGTGTGCTCGTTTATAGATCTGTGCTTTTTTATATTTTTATAAATTCTTTATATTTTTTCGTTTTTAGCTTCATTTTCATTTGCTTTTATTGCTTTGGCACAAAGTATACACATTAGGTAGGCACCAAAAAATTGCGTCTATAAAATTTCACCGAATTAGTTCTTTTTCTGTTTTTTTAATTAGATTTAAACAGTTTTATATTATTTTAATTTGTTAAAATAAATTAAATACATTCGGGACCAGGCTAATTATTAGTTTAATGTATGTATCTCGATGCTTTTGCAGTAGTGTTTTTTTTTTTTTGCTATTTTTTTTAAATATGCCAAAGTACGACAAGTATCTTTTGTTGGAGTAGTTTTAATTTTTTTTATTCTATTTAGTATTTTCAGATTTTTTTATTTCGTTGCTGAAAAGTTTTTTTTTTAAGTCTTACTTCCATTTATTTCTACGGCATCTAGAAAATTATTTTATTTTTTTAACTTTTGCAATCATTTTTTATGTGTTTGAAGTTGTTTTTATTTTTTCTTTTGTTGTTGTTGTTGCTGCTGTTGTTGTAGTTTTGTATACAGTCGAGTTTAATGTTGAAGCTCATGCATGGAGACGTGTTTAACTGCAAATTAAAAAAGTTGCCAAGTGCAGTAATTATATACAAAATTATGTATATCTAGTTGCAATTCGCTTTTTGTTTTTTATTTGAATTTTAAGTTTTTCTTTGTAAATTTTCAAATCGTTTTTTAAATACAATATTTGAAAATTGGTGGCAAAATAAAAGTCAACAAATTAAAAAATTGTAAATTGTCAGGTTTTATTTGTTTTCTTATTAATTGTTGTAATACAGAAACAGAGTTAAAAAACTTTTAATTGTACTTTTTGTCTTGTTTGTGTGTAAGCTAAATGTTAATTTTTAAAAAAAATATTTATTGAGTAGAATAAAAAATTTATTCATTTTACATAGAATTGTTTAGAAAACAGTTATATTTAAAATGTATAAAAACAATAACAAAATTCTATTGTTCAATTCAGAATTTTTTGGGAATTTATCGAATATAGCAACCAGTTGATAATTCAAACAGAATATTAAGACATCGTAAAATTTTTGGCGTAAGACATTCCGTAGCAATAAATCGTACTGAAAAATACTTTAGTTTTTTTTACAGGTAAAAAAAACATCACCTTGGATACAATTTAATTTTAATACATACATCTTCTTATTAAAAAAGTAAACAACAATCCAAAATAAAAAATTAGTTCGTTGTACAACCTTGTCTTTTTTATGTTTCATGCAGGCAGTAAATAAAACCACAAAAATTAATTACAACAATAATGCAAATACTACAACAAAGCAAAACATAAATTGCAAAAATAATCAACATTAAGACAACAACGTCAACAAAAAACAATAGTAAGTAAATAACAATAAAAACAAAACTAAAAGTGAAAAGTAAAAGGTAAATAAACGAACGCACAAGATCAAGGTAAATAAATTAATTAAAAAAAAATAAACAAATAAAAAACAAAACAACAACATAGAGGAAAACAAATTATTTAAACAATAATATTTTTTTTCTTAAAAAAAAATTCATACTAACAAAAATTAATAATTGAATAAATGATATTTATTTATTGAAATAAAATCATAGAAATAGATTTTATAGTTGCAGATAACAATGACGTTGATAAATGTTGAAATAAAAGTGTTAAACTGATTAAATTATTAATGAAAGTTATTTGTAGGTTTGACTGTGTGTGTATATGATTACGGCAATTTAAATTAAATTTATAATATTTTTTTGTTTTAAATTTAGTGAATTAAAAGTTAACAGCTGTATGGTATAAATATGTTTATTATTTATTATTAAATATGATTAAATAAATTATTTATCTTTAATCAATAGTGCAACAGGTGGGCAGTACTTTAAAATAATGGAATATTTATTATTTTATGATTTTTTTCCAGACTACGTTTCACAAAAGTGTAGAAAGATCATCAAAAACGTAGTGACTAGTATTTACTTAGACCTGGTTCACACTAGGAAACTTGTTTTGAGAAACTTTTAATTTTTGTGTGTGAGAAAAAGAGAAAGAAATATCAACCATCTCTTTCTCATACAAACTAAAAAAAAGTGCCTCAAGAAAAGTTTCCCAGTGTGAACCAGGTCGTAGAAAACTTTATTTTCAATGATTACACACCACCTGCATTACAAAGAAGTACTAGTCTGCAAAACATGGTTATGACTTTACTTACTCAAAAACTTTCTTTTTTAATTCCTACTATTTACCGTATGTATTACTTTGATGAAATTAAGTAATAAATTACAAATAATCTTATTTGTAAGTACTTACTTTTTGGTCTTGACAAAAAAGTAAACTTAGCGAACACAACCTCATTGGTTATTTATTACTACTTATCTTTCGGCGATCTTAGTATTTATGTAAGTCTTTTAGCTCTTATCTATTTGCAACTATAGATTATAGATCAACTAGATTATATTTAAGTATTAAGTCATATATATACTCGCCGCGGTATTGATGTTGCAGCTCATATCATGCACGAATTACTCGAACAATCGTATCGTTTGGTGGGCGTCTGTCTGTTCGAACGACATGAAGCAGGACAAATACTCAAATTTTGCAGGAACAACAATGACTCCATGTCAACATTTGAGCAATAAATTGCCGGGGGCGTGGTACTTCCCATATGAATTAAATACTATAGTTCGAATATGTTAAAAACTGTCAGAGCTAGCAATGCTCAAAACATCCAAGAAGAAGTTTTTACGAAGCAATATTTTCCGATTTGACAAAATTATACATAGTTCGATTATGTTAAAGAACATTAAAGCATTTAAAACTTCTATTTAATTAACAAAACAATTACAAATAGGGTTAGTGAAAATTCAATTTAACAAGATTTTAACAAATTCATCAAAATATATATATGATCCCTTAAATATTACAATTGTTTCTTAAATGAAATTTTTGTATGTGTATACATATTTTACCACTTATTTAGTATAACCATGAATAATAATTGTATCTTTAAGTTAACCACTCCGGTACTTTGTAGGCGTGTATTGTTTATAATTTTATTTATAAACACAGGGGTGTAGGTATGTAGTTTGTATACGAAGAGAGTGAGAGTGAACAAGCATTTGATTGAATGCAATGTTCGTTCGTTTTTTTGATTGTTTTGAAATATCTTTTATTTTTATGTTTCAATTTCAATGTTGATTAAAATATTTCAAATGTCCATGAACTTAAGAAATAAACTCAACGCAAATAAACATAATAAAATAATAAAAAACAAATTCACAGCGAATAACCGAAAGTTATACGAAGAGGAAAGCACATACCTACATACATACAGCCAAAAACAAATATAAGTAATGCACACGGCAAAAAAAGAACGAACGAGTAAAAAAACACACAAAAAATTTAATAAATTCATTAAAAAAACCCACAAATAGTAGACCAACAACAACCATAATACATAATACTAACCGTAAATAGCTGAACAACAACAACAGCAATAAAAACAACAGCAAATAAGTTTTTCTATTAAAACCAAAGAAAAATATTTCAAATCTACTTGTAGCAGAAATATGAAGATACATTCATAGATACACAACACAAGCTCATACCAAAAGTCAATAAAGTTTAACACACATTTTTAAGTATAAATATTCAACCCGACAGTCTGTGTGAACTAATTCTAATTTGAGAAATGATATGATGTGATTATGTTATGTAGGCTAAATCTAGAATTAGAATAACTTTATCACATCAGGATTGCACGATAGCTGGTTCTTATTTAAGACCATATTTTAGGCATCGGGATACCGACAAATTTTTAATATAGAGTCCAAATTATACCCTTCTATAAAAATTCCTTTTGAAATGTTTTTAAATCTATTGTAGTTGCTAAGGTATCATCCTTTAAAATTGAGGGAAATACAGACATCGTTAAGTCGAATCAGAAAGCGATGTTGGGCCGATTGGAATATCGTCAGTTAGGTATGGATCCTATGGTTTTGTTAGTTATAAACAGTATTAACAAAGCACAATACCCTCAATACTATTGTATTTCAAATTGTAAAAACCAAGAATATACCATGAGTTCTTATGCACTTTAGGTGCAGATATCACGAAAAAGAAGGAAAGTGTGTTTGGTATTATTTTATAGGTAAAATAATGGAATTTCATAGGGCTTAAAACTGGCTTTCACAAATTAGGTTGTCTTGGCGCTGTTATAACGTCTCAAAAAGACAATTTAACAGAAAAGACGTTATAAACAAATATATTAAACAAAAATAAATTAATTTTTTTTGTTGTTTTCAATAGAGAAATAAGAATGAAAATGTTCATTCGAATTTACAGAAACCGGCAGTAAAAGTTTTAAATAAAGGACAATTATGACATTTAAAACTACTGGGTCCAAACTAACTCAATACTTAATAGTAGTTTTTGTTGTTATAGTTGTATGTGCTATTTTACTAGTACAATGATTTACGTACATTTCAAGTTTGCATGTACGTGCTTTTGTTGTAGTTATTTTCTTACTTTTGTCTTGCAAAAGATAACGATAAAAACAAAAACTAAGAAATAAATAAAATATTAAAGAGCCAAATACATAATAAAAGAGTCCAAAAGGTAAAGTCAGTATAACACTAAGAGAAGAAAAGAGCAAAAAAACTAAAAAAAAGAGATGCAAATTTCTTTTTGATTCAGGTACTTCTGTTTTTTATCACAAATTGTAATGAGATAAATATCATTCGCCTGTGAATCGTGTTTCTATTTTTCTATTCTAATTGAAACGTCCATACGATTTTCTTAGATATCGCTCAATCTGTGGGTATTAATACGTTTAAGTGATCGTGTGAATTATTACAACATTTAGTTCCTCCACACACACGCCCTCATAACTGCTAAATTATTTCTATTATTGATTTTTATAAAAAGAGGTCAATTCGATAATGCGTAGATTATGACTGGCAAATATTTTTTTGCTGTATGGCCTAAATATTTTGGCAAATTTATGACGAAATAATTATCAAATCAAACCTGTTGTTGATTTCAATTGTGTATTTTTCGATTTCCGGCATTTAAATCTAAATCTATAGGTGAGGATATCTAAGTACTCTTTCGTTTCTCAAAATGAGTTTTTTAATGTTTTATAATGTTGAACTTAGAAGTATAAAATTGAACACTACAGAAAAAATTTTAAGCAAAGGATTTTTGGTTCTAACACGTAATTTTTGTGGACTTTTTAATTTTTAGATAGATAGATAGATAGATAGATAGATAGATAGATAGATAGATAGATAGATAGATAGATAGATAGATAGATAGATAGATAGATAGATTGATTGATTGATTGATTGATTGATTAATTGATTGATTATTTTTAGAATAACTAACATTTTTATTATTTTCTTCAATATTTAGTTAGTAAAAAATATTTTAAAAGCTGTCATCTTGACGCATTAATATTTTATTAATAAAATGTAATTATTTACATTTTCTGTTTGTTGAACAAAATTATGGTCAATGCTGTTGTTATCGCAAAATTTGTGGTTAAAATAAATAAATATTTTGTTCATATTTGAATTGTAGTTGTTGCTGGCGTTTCTTTCATTTTCTGACTATTCATTCGACTTTCAAATGTTCAGTTTTAGTTGTGGTTGTACAAAATAAAAACATAATTTCTTATTTATTTAAATTAATTGGAATATTATCGCAATAAAAACAATACAATTTTAAAAACTACTTTTATGTGGTTTTTAGCAATTTGTGATTAGAACACAACTATAAACAATTTAGTTTCCATTGTTGTGGTACTTACATATGTACTATGTTCATAAGTATGTACACACGTACCCATCCTCCATTTAAATTATCTAACGAAAATATGTTCAACGATTTGAAAATAAATTAAATGAATGGCTTTGTTTTGTTTTTCTATCTATTTATTACTATTTTTCCATTTTTCGAAATTATAGTTATTTATAGTTTTGAATTTTGAACATTCGATATGATTTTCAGCTCAGATTGATAACGTTATCACAAACATTTCATTCATTTCACCCTTTATTATCGTACAAAACAAATACATGTTTATCTATTTTTAATTTTTTTTTTAAAGTAAACACATTTTGTATTAAAAAATATGAAATTTTATTTAATGGAGTGATTTGTTTATAAAGTAATATTTGATAGAAATTTTTGACAATGTCAAGAAATGTCATTATAGTGTCGATATATAGTCAATAGTTACTTAGACCTGTCATTAAATAGGTCATTTTAAATGAAACGTTTATTAAAGAAAATGTCATTTATAGTTATTCTTTAAAGAATACAAAAATCCTACTCTTATTTTGCCCTTTCGTAGTTTTATTAATATTTAAATTCTACATTTAGGGGGTTTCATCACTAAATACTTTCAGTTATCTATGCTCTTAATAGTAAATCAATGTATAAATAAACACAATTTATTCTTTCTTCTCACTAAATCAATTGCTCCCATCAGTTGCACCTAAATTATTATGCAAGTTCTATTGTGCAAGTATGTATGTATGTATTTGTTGTACTAAGATTTCTCTTTATCCTAAACATGTGACAATTAAAACAATAAGAGCAGCAGCAATAAAAACAACAACAACAAACTACAAAATCTAAATAAAATGTATCATCAACACTATTTTTAGATAAATGATGATTGTTCTTTATTTAGTTGTTGTTGCTGAATGTTGTTGTTAAATGTATGAAGAGTGTGAGCGATAGTAAAAGAGGAGGGCAACTCATAACAATTGTTCATATAATAGAAACACTTTTGTTCACAGTAGTTTTTTTATTAATTTGTACATTTTGAGGTTTGTTTTCATTCGTATTTTCTTGTTTTCATCCCATTGTACTTATTTATTTGTGAGATGAATGATTTGTTGTTGTTGGTTGGATGTGCTTAAATAAATGGATGATGGCTGTATGAGAATGTCTGGTTGGTTGTATGGCATACATACTTAGATTGATGATGTGATGTTGGATGTGACTGAATGTTAATCACAGTTGTTCAATTGTTGATATCATTGAACAGATGAATAATTATTTTCAATGTTTTCTAGTTTTTCTTTGTTTACTGCTTGTATTTATTCCTCATTGCCCTCCTCTAAAATTTAGTTTTTTTTCAGTGTCAACTAATAATATAGTGTTTGATATGTTTTGTTGGAAAATAAAAACGTTTCCTCATTTAAATGAAATTCAAATAAAAAAACTATATATACTTACCTACTCTTTAAAAGCTTAAGCACTTTCTTAGCAGGATTATCTTCATCTTTATACATTTCATGTATACGGGAAAAATCAGGTCTTGAGGTTCAGTATTTTAATTTATACTACATATATGTACTTTACACTACCGTAATGATTTTAACACCTTGATAAATTGATTCCACTCAGAATCATATTTTGGTGCGCAAGATGATTTTACACTTAAGCAAAATTGAGTGTAATCGGCCCCATACAATTGGATCTCTAATAAGACTTTACATACATGTATCAAATGTTCTAGTATTTGTAAATAATATTGACGACTTTCGTAGTGGTCAGGCCTTATTTAATTCGAGACCCATACAAAGTCCTTCTTAAAAAAATCACATGAACTTTTTTAACTTTAAACGAAAGTCTATTTAGTCGCATTGAGGAATGACAGGTATCATAAGTCAAGCCTCTACAAAAAAGCAATCAAAATATTATAAAACGCAAGGCACTCCCATTTAAAGAATCGCCCAGTGCATTTCTTGACCTCTTAAATGGCCCAACCACACTACTGATAAGGTCTGTTGTTTCGCAAAAGCACATGGGAACGTAATTAGTAATTAGGAAACAAAAATCTATATTTAATAAACAAGACTTATTTTAGCAGCCACAAAGACCTACTGTGACAAGTTCAGCATGTTTTAGGGTAAACTATAACACACTCAGTCCCGTTGCGGAATGACAGGCAGCATTTCCTCAAGTCTAATGCACACATCGACAAGGAAAAAGCAATCACTGGTCTAAAGTCAAAAGAAGGGGAGACGAACCCCAACATCAGGTGAAATAAATCTTCCGGATATACCGGAAGCTTTCCAGTGCATTCCTTAACCCCTTTAAGCCCACGCAACCACACTACTGAGATGTCTCTGTTGTTTCGGCAACAGGATCCAAATACCCATCAAAATGGATCAATTTTCTCTTTTATAAACCGCACTATGTGACAAAGGAAATAGGAATTTCCAAAGTCAATAAATTCCAATAATTGCACCGAAGAAGCGTAAAAAAGCATACTAAATCTGTATTAATCTCCAATATATGGGTACTTTCCTGATCTTTCACCAACTTTTGCATCAGTTCCATTCCCATGATCGTAAATATCACTCTACGGGACGACAGGCAACTATTGAATATTAACCTGACAATTCCCCAGCATATACCGGCGTCCCAGAACACGACCGGAAATAAATACCGATTGGATTAAGGAATCCAGCATATGCTGCTTTTGACCTGTTTGAAGAGAGAATTATCCGACCTATTACGTATACGGTATAGCAGTCCTTAAACCAACATTCTCTCCCCGGTATTAAACCAGCCACTATGTGGATCCCAAAGAAACCTCAACCAACTAACCAGCCAGGACAAGTTCTGCCTGCAATTGGCCATCCGTGGTACCAGATTATCTAGTGCTCTGGTTAGATCCCATGTCAAATCATTCCAAGGAAAGACCGAGGATACATTTGATCTTCACCAGTAAATAGTCCTGGCAAACTAGAGGTATTGGTAGCACCTCTGTTCCACGGGATTGCAATAACACCACGGTGGAGATTTCACCAAGGTAACATGCCCCCGCGGGATCCCTCTGCGGACATTTGGTACAACACACATCAATGCATAAACAACCTAGTTTCTAGAAGCGTTTACAGAAACTTATTCGGAAAATAAATAATTCACCGCGTATCAATCTTTTTTATTCACGCATCCCTTCACGCGAATTTGTATTTAAAACACAGACTCTATGTGGATTCCGAAGGTACATCAATCGAATTCCTAGTAAGGAAAAGTCCTGTCAACAACTGGCCTCTCCTAGTACCAGATTATATAAAAATTACAGTTACAATAAGTCTGCTTAGTATGTATTAAAGATATGCTTCTCTTCTTTTAATACAAATGTCATTAAAGAATATATATTACATTTCTCAAACGATTTTAAAACTTTTATAAGTAGTTTTTATTATTGGAAATTAGATATGCAATGTAAATAATAAATGTTGCAATTGACAACACTTACATATATGTGTATGTATATACCTACATACATATGTAAATACATATAAGTATAGTAACAATATATTATTGTTTTATTTACAGTATTATATTTCTTACATTAATTTAAAAAATTATAAAATGTTTAAAGTTACATCATAAATAATCTTATTTTAAACAGAAAAACAAAAAACAAAAACAAATTTATAAAATTTCATTAATTTGCAGCATTGTTTAATTAAACTTTAACAACAAATAACTTTGACAACTTGCAGTAGATGAAAAATAATGAAAAATACAAAAAACAATTAAATCACATTCCCGACTATTGACATTGAAATTACATAAACAACAAAAAATTATAAACTACAAAAGTTTGATTTCTAACCCATAATTATCCCTTTAGTTCAGTTGATTCAAATCCATTTGGCTGAATGTTCAACCAATATCGATTCGTAAGCAAACAAGACAAACAGATAGTTAATGATTAATGCCTGAATGTTGCAACTTGCCAGTTGAAAAGAAAACCTACACTTGATCGGTGAATTAATGGGGAGTCAGTCAGTCAGTCGTCTTTGGTATAATTTTCACTAAACTTGAAGTGTGTAATTTTACACTCACATGCATTTAGTGTGAATTCATTCAACCATTCAATCGCACAATTATACATTCATTCAATTCATTCATATATTCAAACATTCATACATACACTCGTACAAACATTGATTCGTTCATTTATTTACTCATTCATTCACTCACTCACACTGTTATTTATGGTCGTTTTTTAAGCAGTAGTATGAATGATTTCATTAAAGATAAGATTATTACAAAATATGATTGAAATATGTACTTAAGTTTATCGCATGAATACATCAATTAAAAACAAAGAAATCTACGGCTGTTTGTTTAATATGAATATTTAAATTAGATTTTATTATATCAGAAATGTGTTAAGAATTGACTAGAGATATTTGTTTATATACATATATACTAATACTAAGGAATTGAAATTTCTGAATCAAAATATATTAATAACTTTATATATTATTCGAAATTGAATCCGAAATGGTATCATTTACTTTAAAGCTTCAGGTGGAATATTATAAAAATGTGTATTAGTTTAATGTCCGTATTATCAACAAATAGGCACAAAGAGGGATTGTGCTTTAAGAAATTGTTGTAACAACTTCAAAAGCTGAAATACTTCTTTTCGTTTATTGTGTCAATATCATTTGATGGAGAAGGGTTGCTTGCAAGTAAAATTATTAATATGAGTCAATTATGATAATAAGCCATATCAATAAATACATACATAAAGGTATTCATATGTATGTAAATGTGTAAATATCTCATTACTACTCAATACAATTACACCAACAATTATAATAAACTGAAGCAAAAGCAACATCTTCAGCAGACAATAGTAATAGGACAGCAACTACAACATATTGTCGACTTAAATTCCCTATCATAATAAACTTCAAGAAACATATATACAAATATATATGTTCATACTTATTCGTTCTCGTTCACTTACATATACATTCATTCATAGTTACCATATTATAATTGAGATTAACATGCATAGTATTCGTTACTTAACTTCTACGTACAATATTTCAAACATATGTACACTTGGATTATTTAGCTGGCTTTATCGATATAAGTACATGTACATACATATTAAAAGAAGAGTCTTCTAATTGCTCAACTTAATTCATTAATATCTTTTTCTTGAGCTAGTTTTCCTCAAAAACAAAACTACCTACTTGACTCCTACGTACTAAGTACTTAACTCACTCCCAACTTGTAAGCGAGTGTGGTTTATTTCCCCCTTCAATGTCATCGTTGTGTTAAAATAATGACTTAAAACCTTTTCAAAATGTGTTATTGACGGCACTGATTTTTTTTAAAAATCCGTAAATCTGTAAGTAGTAGCGTAATCGACTCAGTTTTTAAACTTTACACACCTTGTGTCTGGATTAGCCCAGCTAGCATTTTTTGAAATTTTTTTGTTATATTCGATTCATTTATAACTCTTCTGCACGATTAAAATGATCATATATGCGCTCATTTTCTTATCATAAATGAGACATTCGTCGGGAGAAAATGGTACCCTACACGCGACTCCTCTAAACTTTCATGAGAACCACTTCTGATCAGTACTGACTCATTTTTTTATTTTTTGATTCATTTATGATCCGAATTACTGGTCGTTTTATTATAGACATTTTTGAGTTTTTTTCTGAGTAATATTAATGTTTGTAACAGACAAATACAGTTTTTATCATCCGACTGCGTTACTGACTGACTGTTTCATCATCGCACAGCCCAAACGGCTCAACCTAGAATCATGAAATTTTTTACAGTAGATGTGTTTTTGGTCATGTAAATCCACTAAGGAGGGATTTTTGGAAATTTGCACATTTACGGGTAAAAGGGGGAAAAACGGATAAAACAGGGTTTCTTAAATATCTTACACAATATTAGTGATACAAGAAAAATTTTAAATGCACCTGTATCTACTCTTAAAATGAGCAGATGGGTGTCTGGTACTTTTTTTGAAATTTGTACTTTTAAGGGGTAAAAATGTGTAACAAGGTGATTTTGGTACCTTTTTCAGCCCTTTATAACTTTTAAACTAATTAACATAATCAAATTTTTCAAAATATTTTGGATACATCTCTCAAAATTATGAGACACCTATTTCGTACTTTTTTTTAAATTCAGTCCTTTTTGGGTGTAAAAGGGACAAAACTGTATTTATGGTACTTTTTTAGCACATTAAGAAATCTTTTTCGGTTTATTGAATTATTCTTATACAATTACGGACAAACTCTGTAATATTTATTGTAATACAATTTTTGCTATTTCACTGGGTAAAAAAGTACCAAAAAGGGGAAAAACGGGAAATTTAATTTTATTCAAACTCATTGAGCCAACTTTTATAAAATTTCAAAATGTAGTTTATTTACTCACACAAAATAAGCTTTTGGTATATTATTTTGGAATTGGAGTACTAAAGCCTATATAGGACCAAATTCGAGTAAATTATTTGGTACCTTTTTCAAAGCACAATTTTTCTGGAATAAATGAATGCAGTTTTAAATCGTTTGAGTTTTATCTGTGATATATATGTAGATTTAAATACGGAACATTTTGTAAACTTAATTCTCGAAAAGTATACTTCTAAGCGAAAAGGGGAAACATTGTACTCTTTTTATTAGCACTTTCCACTTAGGTACACTTTATTCCACTTTTGGTACTACTTCTTCCTTCAAATGATACTCTATGTATTTTCTTTAATATGAACTGAAAACACATGATTATACGATCCTTTAAGAGACAACTTTTTAGTACTTTTTATCTCATAAATTTTACTTTTTTAATTTTCTAAAAATATTCAACGTAGGAACATTAATTTTAACATACATGGTCTTGACTGAATAATATTCTGGAAGTGGGAACTATTTGGTACTTTTCTATTATTCAAATGGATTCTTTATAATGGTTAACCGGAATACACGGTCCTTATTAAATGAGAATTTATTGAAAGAGATCTATGTACTTTTTCGTTTTTCCGATGGTACTTTTTAATATTTTTACGATATTGAACATAATTAGGGTAGCAAAGCACCCTAGTATGTATGCTAGTATGTATATAATATTTCGAACACCTGGAAGTCCTATTTGTGATTGCTGTACATTTTATTATTGTGTTTTAAATACATCAGATTTAAACATTAATTGGAATTATTTAGACCTAGACTTTATAAATATCAAACAAATTGAAATACTTATACATTTAATTTTATAAGCTTTATGAGAATTACATCAGCTCATTTTAGGCCACACACAATTTTTCGCCAACTCTTTCTGAGCCCCTTTTCTAATTAGTTTCGACTTGTTTTGAAAAGTTTTTGAGTCATGTTTGAAAAGTTTTTGAGTCATGTTTAAGTGTAAAAGTTGCTGTTGCATTGCAACCAAAAACAATTACATAAGAAACCATTTTAGATCTCCCAACTGCTTGAAATATGATCACATAATAAGTTTTTAAAACCATAATATTTTAAGCAACAGGATAATTAATAATTGCTAAACATTTTGTTATTGTTTTTCAAATAATTAGTTTTCAATCATATATCGGGATAATTTTTTAAGCGCTCAACTTATAAATCGCTTTTAGGTCATCAAAAGGGACCAAAAATTACTCAGTTTAATGATTAATCATCCAACAATCTTCCAAATGCTAGCTGTGATGTTACAACCAAGAAACACTGACTGAAAGTTTGATAGAAATATTTCTATTTTGGTTTATTGATTGGTTGAAATCTTGGATAAAACATAAATGTCGATTACACATTCTTTACATCATTCCTATTTACCACAATTCTACACGTACTTAATTCCTCATTTGAACCTCGTTACCTGTTTGTAGTTCTTATTGTTTCAAGTCTTTTTGAAGTATTTTTTTTTTATTTTAATACCGAATGTCAACGGTTTCATTTACAACAACATCAAACGACAATCACAAAACAAACAACAGTATTAAAAGGCAAAAAAAAATCAAATAAAATTTTTAGACATTAGATACTTGTGTAGTGAAACATTAATATTGAAAATAACAATAAAATGTCGACTATAAATC
Organism: Lucilia cuprina; assembly: GCF_022045245.1. Classification (NCBI taxonomy): domain Eukaryota; kingdom Metazoa; phylum Arthropoda; class Insecta; order Diptera; family Calliphoridae; genus Lucilia; species Lucilia cuprina. The sequence goes on from NC_060951.1 coordinate 22,239,377, forward strand.
GTGTACATAACTACATATGTTTGTATGTGTGACAGAGTTTTATTATATAGTTTGATTTGGTCTAAAGTTGACATAATTTTTCTAGCACGTTGTGACCTCTATTCTATAAAAAAAATATGTTAAATATTGTATGTGAATGGTTTTTAAGAGGATGTTGTGGACACTTTCAAAAGTTTTAGTTTAAAAAAAATTAATTTTGCTTTTACATCTAAATACGCATAAGGATTCTCTATGTTATTTTTTCTCAATTTGACTTTCTTTTATGTCGAAATCCAGCCAATTAAGTTTCTTAACCAAAATCATTTACAAATTTTTGAGTTATTTATTCTTTTCCTAAACTAAGAATTGTACAACAATAACTTTGGTAATTTGTTTGACATTGTATGGCTTTTAGTAAAATCCCCTTCTTAATCATTTTCAAGAAATCTTAAGACGCACAATTAATTGAAATTTATCTAACAATTAATAAAATACTTACTATGAACATTGTTGATACCATTTACACTCGTCGTCGTCCATGTTATCAAAGTTTTAAGACTCAACACAAAATATTTATATACATACAATGTACATATATAAGTATGTATATACTTATGTATGTATATGTTGTTTCAGACACATTTATTGTTGATGTAAAAAGTGTCATAATCTGAGACCCTCATAAAAATAAAACTGGATGAAAATAAAAACAGAAACTCAACTCAATTCTGAGTTTTGAGTTCTTTTTTCTCTTAGGAGTTAATTTAATAGTGACCCTTAATATTTTAGCATGTTGTAAGTGACACACTGCCAATTTACCACCACTGCAACCAAAACCCCGTATTATACCATCGACATGGCATCACTCTATTGAGTCGAGCTATTCCAACCAACTTTGTTGAAATAAATATATACATACTACATGTATATACATACATATACATATACATACATATATGGGTAAAAATAAAATGATTACACTCTTAAATTAAATGTTCGAAACTGAATTTCTGGGAATTTCAATAGATCAATTGACGAACTAATTAGCACCTATTGATTCAAAGATACTGAAGTTCAGAAAGCAAGAACTACTACGTTAACCAAAGAATTCAGAAATCGAAAATAGTGACATTCAAACAACGAATTCGCATGGATACGAGAGAGATTCTACAGGCAACTGTATCGATGATGAGCTTCCCCTATACCAACTCAGCAAAATAATATCTGGCATTGTAGGGTATTGTAAATTAACTAAACAAGCAGTGAGACTTTGAATACCTTACAATAATTACTAAAGAAGCTGTTAAGAAGAGGAATAAATTAGACATTTCCATGTCACTGTCAAGAAACATCCACCTCCGATATCTGACTCATCGATTCGTTCTTCAGTTGTACTTCTTCTTGATAGTAAGTATACTCTCCTTCTGACGGGACAGACCTGTCAGACTTGACACGAAGAAACATCGAACTGAGAGCTGTTAAGAATGACATTGCGTTCCTTGAATTTTAAAACTAGTTTTATGTACCAGAATCACGTGAATCATTCCAAAAAATACTATACAATTAGTGTTTTCATGCCATTCATAAGAATATTCATGCCGCGACATGAATAAGAACATATTAGTATAAAGGCAATATTTGTGATAAAAAGTTTCTCATATTTAATAATTTAACTAATTTATTTCTTCGAGTTTACACTAGAGTAAACCCCTCACAGCACGAGTAAAAGCAACAATAACAAGCAGAAATAAATGCCTTAAAGCTGAAAAGAAAACTATAAAAACCCAAGTTAATTGGCAATATGGCATAGAATGGAATGGAATGTTTGAAGCACTGACTGTGAGTGGAAACACAAGAATAAAACCAAGATATTGAAGATGACATCAAAGATACTATAATACAATAAATTGTCCGTTTATTGATTTCGTTTGGGTATATGTATGTTAAAAAAGACACTTCAATACTCTATTAAAAATGGAGTCAAATAACATACGGCTAAGCTAATATCTGAGAGTAGTTGTGAAAGAATATAATTGCATTAAAAAAATGATTTAATTGAAAATACTCCTTGGAACTTACATATTCTTTTTATTTTTGATCTTATTAAGATTTTTCGTTTTCGTTAATGTAAAAGTAATAAACGCGAAAATAATAATAATGAAAAAAGTAAAAAAAACACCCTTACTTTTGAAAAAGCAGCAGAAAAGTAAGTAAACCCATTAAGAAACTTTATTGCTTGAGATTGAAATTAACAACTGCAGTTGGTGCTTAAGCAACAATTCGTACTCAATAAACTCAGGATTTTATGTAGCAACAGCTGTAAGAAGAGTTTTGATGCCCTTTTGTTGGAACAATGACACCTCTAGGTCATTAAACTTACAAAATTTACGAAATGATGTTGGAAAATTTTCTATATTTAGCTTAAAATATTGAATTTGATAACAATCTAAAAATAGTAAAAACCCACAACAACTTTTATCAACAGATTTTTCTACACAAAAAAAAAACACAGTGGAAAACAACGAATAGATGTGTATTAACAACAATATATATTTAGTAGCGTTAGGTTCAAATAAACAACCACCATACAAACGCCACGACGTCAACATCTCCACCCTTCATCTCGCTTACAAAAAAAAATATACAAAAAAACACACACAGTCATCCTACATCTACGGATATAGAAATATTTACGTTTGTATTTAAAGCAAATGCCGTGTAAGTTTGTTTGGATAAATTCAATGTATGTATGTAACTAAGTATGTGTATATGTATTCATTAATGTCAATAGCAAAAGGCAACAGAAGCAGTCGAAGCAGACAGAACTACAGCCACAGCATCTGAATTTCACTCTGCCCCCAGCAAAGATTCTTGTCAGGCTGACTGCCGTATGAGTGTCTAAGTGTTGTTCGTGTTTGTCGTATTGTGTAAAGGTAAAATAAGTACAACTACACACAGTTAAAACTAATACCGAGCTTGAAATATATAAATATAAACCTAGTGATTTCATAAGTTCGGATAGAAATATTATCACATTTAAAGATAAAATTTCACTGAACATACTCAGGCGCCATTTTGACAATTTTGGTTCCCACTATTAACAAACAATTGAAGAAATATGAACTGGCCATTATTTTCTATTTTGGATAAGCTGAAATCAAGTGTTAATAATCTAGATCCTTTGTTTACATGATTCTATTCTTAATGATTTAATTTTACCAGAAATTATAAAAATACTAGGTAAACGCACACATACATCTATATATAAAATGTAATTGTAACAAACAATGTTGTCAAGCCATTATACATACATTCATCCAGCTATTCATTCGTTCTATTTAAGTACATTTATTCATTCTGGCTGAAGTGTATGTTCATACCTTTAAATGTGTGTATGAATGTAATACAATAAATATGTATTTACTAACGACAAAAACACATACATACACACTTACACACAACCAGCGCACCACATACGCCCTCTATAAATATTTATACTTACAACATACGTACACACAACTCCATCATACATACGACTTTAACATAAATTCATATGTGTGCGTATGTCTAAATGTTTGTATGTATTCACTAAATATATGAATGAATGACGTAGTGACATGCGGATGTACGCATTTCAAAACGTGCCATCATCGTCATCTTCATCATCATCATCATTCGGTGTATTGAGTGGCTGGCTTAAGGAAAAACATATGGAAACGTCCAATAACATACTTACTCCTGCAACACACATACACAATAAAGTTTTCATGGTTGTTTTTGTAATTCTTTTGAACTTTATAATATTTTTAATATAATTTTCACCAGAAATCTATATTGTACTTCTTTTAAGTCTAGACTCTATAAAGTTATTTTTTAAATCATTTTAAATATATGATCATTTTCATTATGAATATTTTATTTGTAACACAAATACGAAATAGTTAATTTTGACTTCATATTAAATACAGTTAATTAAAAAAAATGTTCTAGACATTTTAATGTCAATAGGCTATACGTATGTATCTTAACTTATTTTTACTAATTTTCTATAAAATAATATGTTAAGTATTGGTATAAGTAATTGGTAGGTGTTGGTCCTCGAGTCAATATTTAAGGAACTTGGGACTTAATATATTCCTGGTCTTTTAATTATGAAACATTAATTTGTTTCCTTATTTGTTGTATATTAAAGCTATTCTCTTTAAATATAGACTAATTATCTTTGTTACCGTCATGCTTTCCATGTTATAAGAAAAAAAAAGCTCATGGTCGAGGTTTCTTGATTTCCTCCGACCTAGTTTTCATTTCAAATTTATTCCATTTACTTACTCTATGGAACGGATAGCATGAAAATTATAAAAATATTCCACTTTTGGATCACGTCAAGGCCTTCGACACAAATTACCATCATAGTTTTTATTTCTTTAGGATAGTATCGACATACCGATTGACAGCGATTGATAATACAATTATCGAAACATTCGATCATGTTTATTTCTTGAAAACAACATGACCCATAGCTTGCATTGCATAGGACAATGTTCGGGATCATGCAATCCCATAATTTAAACAAGGGAGTAGTTATGGGTTTACTCCGATGTAATGCATGGATGGATTACGTACTACTCTTCTGGGATATCATAATGTTAAATGCATTATATTTTTTTCCATTTATTTGGATTAGCAGTAGTCCTATTCCTCTTTCGACCGTCCTACTTTTAAGAATATTTTATTTTGCCTGAAACCTATGTATATCTGATAAATAGAAATGTTATTTTAGAACTTATTTATAACAATTATCAAACATGTGTTACCTACAGCTATTATTTACACCTGCTACTAATTCCCATCAATAGATTTCTTATTTATAAAGAAACAAAGAAACTTTACATTGTATTCACTGCAGCTTAGAATCTTTTTTCCTGGACGTAGTTCCTAAGAATTTTCCAATCAGTGTTTATGAGGAATTTTAAAGACGGAATAATATCACTCCCTAGATATTTGTATATAGTTTCGCCGAAAACGTCACGATAGAAATTGTCTTTTCTACATGCAATACATTCCTTTGAATACGTACATCTAATTTTATATAGCTGTATTACGGTCAAGGATTAAAACAACTTAATTCCGACATTTGCTTAGAATGTGACAAATTTATCCTATAGATTATTAACTTCTATATAATCAATTTAGTATGCAGTAAGGTTGTAATTAAAAATAACTAACTTTTTGCTAGATTTTCAAAGAAAATCAGTTTATGCACTGAAAATAATCCATGCTCAACTTTACGAAAAAAAATTTCGTAACTTCTATTTTCGTAATATTTACAAAAATTTCGTGTATAATACGAAATATTATTTAATAAAACCCTTTTCTATTTTTACGAAAGTACGAAAACCTTTCGTAATATTTTTTTCTTAAATTTTAGCGAAATTAAACATAATGATATTAATTATATTATGATTAAATAAAACTGCAACATTTTTATAAAATTTAAGAAAAAGTATAATATTATTCTCGAATTCATAAAAAAAATTGAAAATTCGCGTAGAGAATAATTTTGAACTAAAATTAGAAAATTTATTTTACAATGTACAAAAATGTTGGAATAAATTAATATTTCTTAAATTTTACCATATTTATTCAAAATTTCCTTATTCAATTTATGTAAATTAATTTTTTCAAGAATATTTTGCATTATACTAAAATATTTCGTACAATTTCGTATATATTACGAAAGAATTGAAACAACGAACGATTCGTACAATGTACGAAATTTTTCGTATATATTAAGCATGGATTTTTTTCAGTGTGTAAAAACTTTAAACTAAATAGGTATATATTTGCTAGAATTAAATTGATGCAATAAAAAATAATATTCTTGAATTCATAACATATTTACACCTTTAGGAATGAATATACATACATATGTACTATCAAATATCACACACACCGGGTAACAAATTTTCACGGAAACATTTAAACGATGATGATTGGCGTCTTTGACTTAAAGATACAGACGACACATTCTCAGCACCAATTTGCCAACATGTTAAAAGCGATAAACTGACAATGACAACAACAACAACAAACGCAAGAACGGCGAAAAAGGGTGTTTATCTGCTTTTTGATCGTATGAGATCAAAAGCAATTTAAAAACAGTATGTTGACAACAGTTTTATGCTTAAAAAGGTGAAAAAAGCATAAATTAAAAGATAAACGATAAACTGAAAACAAAATGTAGCTGAAAAGAAAACTTATATGTAGTATGTATGTACAATGTATTAACAATAACAGTAATAACTTAATAATGACAACAGCAACAACAACAACAACAACAACAAGAAAACAAAATAAACATGTTTAATTGGATTACTTTGTCTACTTGAAAAATAAAACGTTTTTTTGATGAAAAGCGAAACGCAAAGAAATAAATAAATAAAAACCAACAACTAAATCCATACACAATTCAAACATACAAACATACTTGTAATTGTATCTCTAAGATACACATAAACTAAACACACGGTGTGTGTTTGATTATAACGCAAACACAAAAATCAAAAGCATTAAGCGGCGACATGCGATAAAGAGAAAAAACAACGTCACCTTCTCATCAGCAATACAGAGCAAAGACAAAACAGCAACAATAACAACAACAACATACATAAAGTGTTTAGAAATGAATATAAACAAAAAGTAGGAGAATGTGCTGCACATTAAACAAATAAAAGAAAAAACAATATTTTTTTACTGCCTTGAGTTGTTGTTGTTGTTGTTGTTGAGAAGAAGAGCTAAAAAAATAAAGACAAATGGCCACAAAGTTGTTTAATACTAGTAAGCTACAGATACTTTATGTAGATTTATTCACGTACACAATTTGTTTGCTGTTTAAAGCAGGAGTAGCAGAAGTAGATATTATTATGGTTATGCCACCAAACATCTGACCGACCAACAGACCAGACAATTCAACCAAACAACCAAACAACCATCCAACAAATGAGTATATTATCTCCCAAAGGTTTTGTTTAGTCAGTTAGACTTTCGGTAGCTTGGTTTAGTTAGTTAAGTTTGGTTTGTTGACTTCAAAACAAAGAAACAAAAATCAAATATAAAAAACTTTGTATTTAGTTTGTATATCTCGAAAAAAAAGTAAAAAACAAAACAAAACACAAACTAAATTTAAACCCTCAAGCAGAGTATCTGTGAGATACTCTTAACGCCTTCGTTTGCCTAATAAGAGAGTGTGTTAATGCCCGCATTTAATTTTTTTGAAAATAACCACCAATAGATTGAAGCAAATGGATAATTAAGAGCAACTTACTCACACTTTCCCTTTAAATAAGTGTTTTCAATACTCAAAGTATCTTATGGATACAATCTCTATAAAATCACACAAAAAAGTTATGAAATCCATTTAATCGAACTGTTTTGTACTAAGAGAGTATATGTCATAATATTTCAGAGAGAGCTACTTGAAGAGAGTGAGAAGAAGTGCAAATTTTGTTTTTATACACTAGAGAAGAGTATAATTAGTATTTAAGAGATTTTAAAAGATTTCTTGTGTATATTTCCGGAAACTTTTTAAGGGATAAACGGTAGTTTATCTCCCAATTAATGAAATCTACTATACAAAATCACAAAAAAAAAATTGCCAAAAACAACAACAATTTGCCAACAACAACAATGACAACATTAAAAGAAACTGATACGACGAAATGTATCGACAAAATACTAATAAAGGAATTAAATTGACTTTAAATGGGTTTTCAAAAAAAGGATATTTTAATATGTACTTATTTAACATTTACACACAGTTTTATAAAAAAAATTAAAGAGATTTCTCTTTTGATTATTTAAAGTTTTTTTCTCATCATTTTTAGCGTTTTTCTTTTTTAATATAAATTCAAGAAATCTGTTGATTGGTAGTAGCAGACTGATTTAATTTTGTATTTTTAATAAACATTTTAAATATTTATATATTCCCGGAAAATGTTTAAAGATTTTCCTTTTGGTTTCCTTATTTAACATTGAACAGGTAGAAGATGCCAAAGGTAAGACAAGGAGTTGTTGAGTATCTGTGTGATTTTTTTTTTATTATTATTTTCTTTAATCTCATCTCTATCAGATTTTCAATTAGGATTTACAAGGCAGTAGACACACTTTAAAACATCTGCTGCTGCTGCTTCCTTACGAACAGTGCACACATTTACACACACACACACAAACAAATAAAATACAATGAAGCCAAGTAGGGCCAAGAAGGAAAAGGAAACAAAACTGTTTAACGATTATTGTCTTTAAGTAAGTTCGTAAAACCTACAAGTAAGTAAATCTACCAAAAAATATATGAATGTATTTGTATATACATATGTATGTTTGTACGTATGTATGTTTAAAAAATGAAAAATATGTTAAAATGTTTGTTCTATTTTCATTTTAAAGTTCTTTTTTCATAAAGTCTGAAAAATTCACATACATATGACACATGTAAAGGTGTATTCGCTTGAATTTGCCTCTAAGGTTATCAAGGTTGTTGCCAAAGCCCGGCAGTTCTACCAGGAATCAATTGTTGTTCAATCAGTAATCAAAAGAATAAATACTTTTAGAAATTAGTTACTGAAATCACAAAACAAATAATAATCTACTGCAGTCTTAATTCTTCATTTATAATTAGGATATTGCAAAATCATTACCATCCACCTCCCGAACTGCTGGGAATGTATTATAGTATTTTTTCATATTTATTTTTCACTTTTTGTAGTATGAATGTATTTTAAATATTTTTTGTTGTTGTTGGTAGATGGTTTGTGTGTCGGTACAAGTATAATAAATATATTCACAAGTGTATGGCTTTTCACTCTCTCTCTCTCTCGCTATCTCTCTCACTCTAGATTTTATGGCATTATCACAATAATATAAGTATGAATATCCAAATTTCAAAGAAATATAAACATACATTTTTTTCAAATTTACGAATTAGGTAAATAAATGTTTTCCCCAGAAAATGTCTCTACAAATGTTCCAAACAATTCACAATGTTTAAACAAGAGAAAAAATATTATGTTTTATTAATATTAGAAATTAGTTTAAAAAATTTGTAATTCTTTGTAACACAAACCGCCCCTCAATTTTTTTTTTTTTCGTCGTTTAAAACAAAAATTCCGGGCAATTGTTGTTAAATAACTTAACAAATTAATTTATGAAATATTTTCCGTTTCTTTTTCTGCATTATTACGATCAATGTGTCCAGAGTTAGGGAAAGTAAATTACGGATGTTTAAGTCATTCTCTAGTGGGTAGTTTGTATGAAGGCCTTAGTCGAATTTGGGCCGTTTATAGCTATGTCCGTCCATCCATGTAAACTATGTAACCAAACTACAGGTCGCAATTTTGACGATAACTTAAACCAAGTTCCATACTAGCTTTGATGAATCTCATGAACTTTATAATTATAGGGCCTCATTAGACATTTAAGTCAAATTTTGAAGGGAACTTTCAAATGAGGGCCTCTAATAATAAAATGCATGAGGGTCATCAAGACTAGTAAGGAACTTGGTTTTGCTGCTATTTGTCGAGATATGAGTATATTAAACATAATTATAAACTTGAAATCCCTATTCGGAGGTTCAATTGTATGGGGACTATGGATCGATCTTAACCGTTTTCAATAGCCATCGTCCCTGGGACAATAGAAGATCATGTACCAAATTTCATTGAATTATCTTCATCTGTAGTTTGATTACAAGATTTACATGGACGGACATAGCTAAATCGACTCAGAAAATGATTCTGAGCGTTACCCACTAAAGTGGTGAAGGTTATATGGGGACCGATCCTTCCAAATTAAAAAAAATAAGGCATTCTTTTGTCGAATATTACCGCTATACAACCTACCATTACCCAGTTATAAGCGTTAAAGTGATTTTTTGAAAGACCTTATGTGGGGACAGGAGGAATCGTATCGTGTTTTCAACAGACAGACGGACGTGGCTAGATCTGACGTGGTCTGAGAATTTAAGGACTCCGAATATACATATATACATATATGGGTCTCAAATGAATATTTTGATGTGTTACAAACGGAATGACAAAAACTATATACTCCCATAATAAATTTGTATTTATGAAACATTAATAGCTGAATTTTTAAATTTATTTTCAAATTAAAATTATTTTGACCCACAAAATCATACTTTTAATTCAGAATCAATGCACCACAACTAACTTCCTGAACTTTATATTACACACTAACTTATAAAACAGCTTAAACATTTGACATTCAAATGTTAAAATATCGATATTTTAAAAAAATTGTTAAAAAATAACCATAAAAGTTTTGCAATGATAAAATATTAAGTTCCTTATAACAAACTATATTTCTTTTTTGTATTTCCCGAAATTATTAAAAATATTCATACAATATACATTAATATACATTGTAAATATTTAGTTGTTTAAGGTTGACTTAATAAAGCTCTAACAACTTTGACTTGACAATTTTTCAAGCATAACTCAATTTAATATTTAAATTTATTTATAATCTTTTTCTATATATATTTTTTTACTCGTTGTTCAACAACAACAGCAAAAATAAGTATTTATAATAAAATGAAAAATGTGTACTCTAAGTTAAAAATAAATAAATAAAAAATAAAAACAATTGAATATAATGATTCATACGTTTTAGTTTAAAGGATGGAAGAAATATTTCTTTCAATGGTATTTTTTTTTTTTTTTTTTGCATTTGTTGTTCGTGATATAAAAATAATCATGAATAGAAAAAAATTCATTTCATTTCTACTGATATAATTGTATTCAATAAGGTTGTTTTCTACTATAGATATTAGATGTTATTAGATACAACGAATGTTTTATTCAAATATATGTATATTATCGTTGTAACTATATATTGTATACTTTTTGTATGAATACATAAATGAAAATACTAACTTTTCGTATATACGGCTATTTTAATATGATTTAATAGATAATGAACTAGTAGTTTAAGGCAGAATTTAACTTTTCAAAAACTGCTATGAACTTGTTGCAATCAAAAGTTCATGCAATTGTAACCACTTACTTATTAACATACTTTTGAATGATTGCTACATATCGCTCTGATAACATAGAAATACTTTAATAACGCCTTATTAATAATGTGTTATATAAATAATTTTTAATTCCTTAATGATCTTCTGCATAATGATATAGAAGTTAAATACATATGTTTTCAGCACACAATTTACATTAACTGATTTTTTCTAATTACTTGTAAGCAATTGTCGTAAGCACTTGCCTTCTTGTTAAAATAATGACTTAAAACGCTGATGTGTAAGTAAATTTTAGCATTTTACCTGTTAATGAAACATATTTTGATTTAATTAGAATTAAATAAGGATCATTAAGAGTAAGAATAATACAATTATGTCTGTTTTTAATTAACATAGTAAATATTCGTCCAATCAAACAAAACGTCCGTTGCTTCTATGTTTCAAAGCTAAAAGACAATAATGGTTTATACCAATAAAACGGATCTAAAAATTCCCCATTTGCAAACGAGCGTAGTAAATATTCGTCATTTCCGTTTTAAAATATTGACTTAAAGTGCTGTTTTTAAGTAAATTTTTTGCATTATAACCCCTTACTTTTCAATGTAAGTTTTAGCTTTGAAATTACTGTGATTAGAATTTCACATTTTAGCATGGTTCTCAAATTAGGTCACTCTAAAGGGCGAAAATTTCTAATTGATTAAAAAAAACAATTAAACATTTATCAAAGGTTTATTGAACAAATTTAGAAAATTTGATTTTTTCTAAATACCTTATCATAGTCAAAAAATTAATATTTAATACTAATTGTTAATACATATACGTATCTAGTACATAATAAACTACATATTCTTAATTTTCTTCTAACAATCTAGTAAATGCGAATAAAAACAAATTTAATAAAGAAAACTGCAATACCTATATTCCTGGAAAAAAGAAATCAAAATAAAAAAGTTATAAAAAATAAAATGTTGGTAAAAGATTTGCAAGACTTAAGCTTCAAGATTAATTCTGATTATTCATAGTTCTTGGTTTTTTTCTATTTAATACTCGATTTTTTCTTTTTCTTCTAGTTGTTGTATCTTTAAACTAAATTCAGACGTACGAATACTAGATGTTATAAAAAGGCAAAAAAAAACTGAAATGGAAAAAACAGTAAAATAAAGCAAACTCATAGATATACAGATATAAGCAAACACAGATACACACACACACAAGTTCATATAGTGTTAGTAGTAATAGCAAAAGTAGATTCAGTCTTAGTACTGCATATAATATCTACGAGATAGTAAAATGAATTCTAAACACACGGCTACACACATTCATTCAAACGCAAATACACACACAAACACATAAAGTAAATTCTTATCAAAAGCAACAGAAAATGCATTTTCATAATGTGCTGCAATTTAAAAACTATAAAACAACAAAAAACTAAATAAAAATTAAAAAAAAGAAAAGAACTGAACTGAAAAAAAGTTATAGTACAAAAGTATAAAAAAAAATTACTAACAGAATGAAAAAAAGTGAGCCACATTTGCCAAAGAGCCGCAGGCGGTAAACAATGAAAACAAGACTGGGGACACAACAGCAACAACATCAACAACCAGCGAACCAACGAAAATAACAACAACACAACTTGTGATGTGATGACGATGGCAATTACAACGTAGCAACAAATAAATATACAACAACATCACCATATATTTTATACATATATACAAAAAAAGCACACACAACAGCAACAACAAACTGAGTGGAATAAACAGCCACTGAGACAGAGACGTTAAACTGCAAAATTAAAAAAATATATATATTTGTATCTACAAAATGCACAGACTGTTTTCTATACGTTCTTCTTGCTGCTGTTGTTGTTGTTTTTGTTCATACTCAAAGTAGCAAATACTTTTTTTTCTTCCTCTTCTACTTGTCGTCTCTGTGTAGATTTGTTTGCTCACAGTTACGCTTACACATACTTACACTTGAGTAGAAGAGATACATGTACAACCGACTTACAATAGAAATTGTGGTATAGAAATAAAAACAACGACAACAAAAAACCAAAAACAACAACAATAAAATCTCTAATGATGACGACATATTTTAAATAACGTCAATAGGTTTTTTTAAAAAAAGAAAATTGTATGATGTAAATTGATAAAAAAACAACCAATAATAACAACAACGACAAGGTAAAAACACTTTTTACTGCTTTAGCTGGGACATCCGTTGATATCGTCATTTGAAACTGATCAATTTATTCTCATCTGATTAGCAATATGTATTCATATTTAGCATTAATCGAATACGAAGACATCGAAGTGTCAATGTATTGGTAGTTTATACATACTTATAAAAAATTCATAATAATGTAATATCATTAAAATGGTAATATTCCTTAAAGTAGTCAAATCAGTCTAGAAACATTTTCTGAAACGGGGACGAAGCCTATTGAAGCTATTGAAGGTAGGAATTTTGGTTTGATAGGAATTCGTAAACACAAATAACCCTTGTTGGCTTGGGTTATTTGTGAAAAAAGTCGAAACATTTCTAAAGAATCCGAATCTGACATTTAAGCTTTTCATTACATCATGTCCTAGAACCTTTTTTTACCATATTTGAAACCTTATATAGACGGAAAGACAGCTATATTTATAAAATCTATTATGTCATCTGAATATGCAATCTGCCGACTTTAAAATAGAGGTTTAACCTCTGCTATAAATATATCATTCTTCGAGATATTTTATCTTAAAATTTAAACTATTAGACCAAGAATCATTCAATTCTACATGAATATCTTTGACATTCATGTGAACATTTACAGAATAACGGGCGGACTTTCAATGAGGCACCTGACTTAAATGCAAAATTTCGTATATCTGGGAAACTATTAGATTTTTTTTAAGTATTTCGTCGATTTCATGAAAACCTTAATTTACGTTTGAAAAACTAGAATCTTCAAAATTATTAAGTAGGTTTTATATTTATATTGCAAAGCACACTAGGTATAGCTAGTATTATAAAAAAAAAAATCAAAAAGTACCACATTAAAAATAGTTCTTTGTACCAAAGTTCCAACTAATACTCCATTAGCATATGTATTTACTGCCTTATTTATAACAATTTACCAAATTTTGTATGAAAAATTGAAGAGTTTCAAACTTCCCGTTTTCCCCTGTTTGATTCATTTTCCTTCCTATTGAAATAATAAATACTGAATAATAAACTTGAAGAAGGAGTCAAAAAGTTGTGTACATGCGGTGAAAAAAAATCTAACAAAATACAGTTTTTAGCCCTTTATTCCCTAAATTGATCCGTTTTAGCTTCAATCATTTAGGCTGTGAGATGATGAATCAATCAGCCAGTCAGTAACGTTAGAATTTTATATGTGTATGTTTGTATGTCGCGTATCCGGTATAGTAGTACGCATCGATTAAAGCCGTGGCTATATGTATAAAAAATGTCCTCTAATACGTACAACGTTTTAAATAGTAATTTTAATTAACTTTACTCTTAAATTAAATTATGTATTTATTTTAAGCATTTCAATAGATTTTAAATATGTCAGACTTATTCAAAATATTTCTAAATATCTTGAAAATGTATCTATCTATTTATGTTGGATTTATTCAACGCAGGCATGTATGATTATCTATGATATTTAATGTTTAAAATTTCATTGATACTATATTGTTGTACATACATATGTTCACGGCTAGTGTTTTTGTTTCTTTATAATTTAGTATGTGTAACTATCTAAGTTATTGTAGAGTAGAGTGATGGTATTTATTTTGTACATTTTTAACATACAACCAACATTCATTACAATTTTACACTGATAATTATGCGCTATTTTGCATGTGAACATTAAGACGCTTCTTATGCTTTTATTGTAAAAAATTTCAAAATGTACTTAAGAAAAACAAAAACACAACGGCAGCAATGTAAACTAGAAAAAAACTTGTGGGTATGTATGTGCTAAAAAGTGAAACAAAAATACTAAAAAAAAGAAACACACAACTACAAACAAATGTACATACGATTCAACAACCAAAAAAACCCCAAACGTAGAGCACAACATTTGTAGAGGAGAAACCAAAGCCATAAATTCAATTTTTATTTAGCCATGCAAGTTGGCCTGACATGTAGACTGACGCTTAGGCCATCCGTCAGTTAGTTAGGCTCCCAGCCCGGCACTCAGTCATACCGTTAGCTGTAGAAGACTAAACAACAGCCGGTAAGCACAAGTAAATCCAAGTAAACTGAAAATATTTTATGTGTATTTCAGTCTGTCCGTCCTACCAGTCATATGTATGAACGTCCCTCTGTCGGTTTTTTTTTGTTTTGTTTGTTTTTGATGGTGGAGAGCCACCAACCATCCAAACAATTCGATACTCGGGGCATACTCACGAATACGACTAACTGAGTAACTGAGTATGTGTTTGCGTTTGTTTGCTATTGTTGTTGCTGTTGTTATTGTATCTTTTGCAAACAAGTATCTATGAAATGTATTTCAGGGTCAGTAGACGACAAAATGCGGCGTCACTACTATGTATATTTAATATTGTTTATAGAAAATGAAAATTATGCTATTGTCATTGCTTTTATGTTGTTGTTATTGCTATTTTAGTTTCTTTCTTTTTTCTTTAAAATGTCTTGTTGTAATAACTGGAAGTGTAAAACAAAACATAAATTAGCAAGAAAAACAACTTAAGCTTAAATAAGTTACAAATAATTAAATATTTTTCTAACATAAACAAAATTGTTTGAACAATTCATTAAATTTATTAAACTGACATCTTTAGAAAAGTATCTTCAAGATACTTTGTATTATTTTATAAGCATCAAAGAAAATAATTTGTTTGTTGATTTCTTATTAAGCATGCAGCTTGGTATATTTATGACCTCTTCTTAATTACTTTTTAAATACTTAAATTTTTGTGTGTGTGTTTTTTCTGTAAATTTTAAACAATATTATTACACATCCATAAGATACAAAAAATAAATGTATCTCTGACAAGAAAATACTCTTTATATGCATATCTCTTTAAGTTTTATGCTCTTTATTAGCAGAATATGTAATTTTGTCTCTCTATAAAACTCTGTTGTTCTCTTTTTTGGTAAATGTTTTTTCTCCGCGTGTGACAATAAAAACAAAAGAACATTATTTTTTCTCTCTGTATTTTTAATCGCATGTATGACGTTCATGTTAATTTGATTTTTGTTGGTTCCTGCTGCCGCTACTGCGTTATGTATCTGGTAGATTTTGAGTAGAGGGTCGGACAGACAAACAGACAGATAGACATACATACATATAGCGACTTGTTTAACAAGTGACATCATAAAATTAAACGCTTCATTCGTATCAGCTGTGAAAATTTATTTACAATCACACGCACACATATCGGCAAAAAAAAGAGCGTGAACGCTGCAAATGGTTTCACTTAATATTTTTTCACTGACTGTCTCACTGCCGGGCGTTATAACAGTGCTTCAGTCAGTGTAAAAATATAAATATGAATTTTATTTATTTTTTTTTGCTGGTACTCTTAGCTCTTGCTCTAATGTTTATTGTTTGGTTTGGTTTTGCCGTATCTTGGTATCGTGCAAGTGTCTGTATGAATGTGTGTTTGTGTTTAAGTATCTGTGTGTGTGTATGTTTGTATATTTTCATTATTTATATGGTCTTAAATAGTAGATACAAAAGTGTTTATTTATTTAATTTTTTTCCATTTGCCGTTGTTGCTCTTGTTGTTGTTGTTGTATCTTTGTGAAGAGGGGTTAAAAACATTTTAACACTTTTCATTAAACATTTTCTTCTTCGTCTTCTGGTTCATCTATTTCTATGTGTTTGTTGTGGCAGTTGTTTTATTGAAGTGGTTTAATTTGAAATTTTGTATTTAGATCATAAAAAAATTGGGTTACTTAAATGTTTATGTCTATGTCATTTAATAAATACACACGCACACCATCATCATTCACAACAGTCAAATACACTCTCCTAGATACATACACACAGCCGCATACACGTATGTACATTATAATATCCCTCCATGTTGTGGTTACATAAAGTTTTATTAAAATGTCCTTTTTTTCTACGGAACACCCAAGACAAACTTTGTTTCTATGTGTATGTATGAAAGTGTGTATGTTTGTGTAATATTCATGTCAGCTGGATTCCCTGAACGTTGTACATGTTGCCACTTAGAGGACAAAATGAAAGACGTTATTTAATGGTTTTTATTTTCTTTCTTTGGTTTTACGATTACGATTTCTATCAAATGCTAGTCAATCAATAAAAATTACTCAATATTTTCTTTTCATTTTTAACGAAAGCAAATAATTCCTCGCTTTTGGGAAAGATTTTAAAAATAACTTAAATAAAAGAAAAGAAAATTATATTCGAATTTATATTCTCCACACATTTTACTGGTGATAAAATAAAATATACATTAAGTATCGCTTAGAATGTATTGT
This sequence comes from Lucilia cuprina, assembly GCF_022045245.1. Classification (NCBI taxonomy): domain Eukaryota; kingdom Metazoa; phylum Arthropoda; class Insecta; order Diptera; family Calliphoridae; genus Lucilia; species Lucilia cuprina. The sequence goes on from NC_060951.1 coordinate 22,256,886, forward strand.
CCTCTCATTTTTATATAGAGATTTAAGTTTTATAATTCTGCCCTTAAATATTTAAGGGGCAGAGTTTCCTTTAAATGTGAATATTTTTTGACACTTGAAATTATAGAAAAATATGATAATATTAGTCGTCTTAGAAGTTTTGAATTATGTTAACTATAAAAAGATTTCAGACTAATCACTCTTTCCTCATTCATCTTAAAAAATTTGGAAGAAATTATCGATCTACATATATACAATAAGAATACGATTAATCCTGATCTGTTTTCCGCGTCTCAACATGTATGTATGAAGTGTTAATCTATTGACTGCTCTACATTCGCCAGTGGGTTTTGTTGAAAAATGCCATGAGCACGTTGAATTTGCATTAGTGTCCTTCCTTGACATTGAAAGAACATTAAGTATTGTTCTACTAGAAAAATATATTATCCATACTGGACGTGTTAAATATCTGTCAACAGCCTTCTCGATTCATCAGTAAATTACTGACTCATAATGACTCATATGACAATGCCACTATTTCCTCGGTAATCTAGCAATTTACTCATTGTGCAAAATACTTGGACATCGTTCTAGAATCTAGATTCTAGAAACGTTCATAGAATCTGAATGTCAAATCGAGAGACTCTAAGACAGTTATTGCCATCTACGCTTATAATAAAGCCATAGACATAGGTGTTTCTACACTAACTGCTGAGAGAGGAGTATTCTACATATATCCCCTTGTTTAATAAAGTAGTGAACTTCAAGTCACACGACCACTATATAACAGGCTAAAAACTGTAAATTGTAGCCATAAAAAGAGTGGCAAATTGGATGTAGGTCCAGCTAATTCTGATTCACAGTGTATCGACTCAAAGTCAGCAAATGGTGAGAGAGGAACATTCTATATCCCCTTATTTAATGAGCTTCTATTTGCATGACAAATGCAGTACATTACAGGCTGAAATCTCAGCCATAAAAAGAGTGGCAAACTGAATGAGGAACTATTGGATTTTCAACAGGAATATTCGAATCGGCACTGATTGTCAGCCTGCCATCAAATCTCTAGGTGGAGTCTTTAAGACATCCAAATGGTTTCGCCGTTGTTGAATTTCTCTCTACGGGGTGGCGAACAATTAAAACCTAGAGCTACTCTGAGTGCCGAGAATAATATTGCAAAGAATAATATTGCGGATACACTAGCGATAGCTATCGATAGCTCACACATTCCTGCTGTGAGTTTCTAATTCAATACGACATTCTCGGGACTGCTGAAATCAGATGGACATCCCTGATCATTGTCTCAACTTTAAAGCAAACCTGGCTTCTTTATGATGCTAGAATGACGCATAGTTTTTGATGGATTCTAAGATTTAAGATAAAAGCGATAGTAACCATATTGACAAGGCAATGTAAAATAGGAGCTCGTGCTAGAAGAAAATTGAATCTTCCATACAACGACATCTGAGCAACATATTTATGTATATGTTATACGTTTTAGCGTTTGGAGTAAAATTTCCATATATAATTAAATTTATATAAATCTACGCAAAATCAATATTATTTACAATTTGCAACAACAAAGCGTTTACATCACAATTCAAATATGTTATTAATTTGCTTGGGAATCAGTTATTAATTAATTCATGCATGATTTAATATAGTGATTTTCCCAATTCACTTATAAACATAAAAAAAGAAGAACAGACCTACACACATATACGCACACATGTATTCACTAATAAACACATTTAACTCCAATAAAGAGTAATAACTAAAGAGAATACATGGACAATAACCAAATGCATAATTAAATCAAAAAGTTTCTGATGACAATTAAAATGTCCAACAGCAAAAGTTCAACCCAATTAAATTATGTCTCCCCACACTATCAATAACTACATTCTTCCACTATACTCGAGTATAGTAAATTATTGATCGTCATAAAGAGAACAAAGCAATATATTAATATTTGTTTTAAATTTAAAGTTTTTATTCAATCTGACAGTTAGAAAACGCTCGAATATTGGTGTTTTTCAAAATTTTGCTTGTATTATTTATATGTAAAGAGCTGATTTCTTTTGGTCTCTGTTGTCTAAATGAACCGACCGCTGCAGTAAACAAACTCATACTTGGAGATTCATACTGTGTTATACAAATAAACATACTTAGATATATTTTTTATTGAAACTCTTATTAAAAAACATAATGTTAAGGGAGGATGAAGAGTGGGAACTGAAAGTGGAAAACTCTATGATTGTGAATGGCATACAACAAATATAAATTGCACTGGACATACAGCTATACATACATACATACATACATACATACATACATACATACATACATACATACATACATACATACATACATACATACATACATATGTATGTATATACATAAATTCCACAATATTCAGTTTTTTTGTTTGTTGCTCTACAAATAACTTTTCGCTTTGTTTGTTTTTTCAATATAAATATATTTGTTGTAGCTTTAGCTGTTATTTTGCTTTTTAAGCATTTAAAAGAACAAAAAAAATAAAGAATCATAATATGATTTGATTTTTTCTAGAATTCAAAAAAAAAAATAAAAAATGTTCTTAAAAACACTAAAATGAAAACCTTAAACACAACGATGAGCCTGAAATATCAAACATTAAATACCTTTATAAACAACCAGCTACAGATACAAGCATCCAACAATCTAGATACAAATTGCAAGTGATGCCACCTTGCTTAAGTTATTAATAAATGACCATTTGTTAGTTGGTAGGTGGTGGAAGTGAAGACTAAGGACTGTTTAGGCATTATACATTGCAGCCTCTTTAAAATAGGAAGGGAATAACGAATAATTAAGTGTTTGTTGCATGTTGAAACATTTACGAAGGGGCACATTCGTGAAAACAAAAAATACAACTTTAATAAAAAAAAAACAGCAAACAAAATAAAAAATTTTCAAAATATTTTGCCTGCAATAAAATGAACAATAGAGTGGTTCATCAAGATATGACAACATTAACATACATATATAAAACTAATTTTAACATCCGAAAAAACCGTGATTTCCATTTACGTCTAACCAACTAGTTGGTTCTATTTCGTCACAGATGATGTTTTCTTTGTAAACGATGATGAAGACAATCGACACTTTTGTGTCCTCTTTGTTAGATAATTGTAGATTTTAAACTCTCATCTATTCAAAGAAACATTCTTCTCGGTCTATATTGACGTTGCGAAAACATGCTTTTGAATTTTCTCCACAAAGTTGTTTATGATGATTCATTGACAAATAATTTTTTTCACAATAACTAAATACTGATAACTTCAAACTGTTTATATCATTTGCAATTATTAAACATACATTTAAATATCAAATGTCCGATCATAATATGGTTAAGAAATTTTCAATATATATTCATTTTTAACAATCTTTTGATATCGCAATTTGTTAAGAGGTTTTTTTATCAGTTCTGTTGTTTATATGTACAAGATCGTATTAAATAAAGTGTAAATGATTAAACATGAACACAGTTATGGTTATATTGGGTGAAATATTACGACTGCATTTAATCATAATATGATGAATTCAATGTTAATATGTTGAGTAATTACTTGTTCCATGCTAAACAGTACTTGGGCGAAACTGCTTTATAAAATGGTATTTATATTTCCCCAGTACCTATATCAAATACATATGATGAACATGAATGGGCAACACCAAGAAAAGAACGGAAAAGTTCTTTCCGAGTATTCCGAAATGATCTCAGTATTCTCTTCAAATAACCTTGTTACAAAATTTCACTTTTTAATTTGTAAAAAATAGTTGTGATCAAACCTTTCAGATTTTACATTAATTTTTATAAACTTAGAAAAAGAAAATAAAACTCTAAAGTGAATCTAAACAATAATAAATGTATCTATATATGTAAACTAGAATGGATATTTGGATAGAAATTTTAATTTCTCTGCACATTTAAATAAATGTATCATATAACGTATACCCTAATGCACAACTTTAACTCGACTATTTACTATGGCGCTTACAATTGTTTCTCATTCTAGATGGTTATTATCATACCATTGGCCACCATTCATCACCCTTTCCAAATTTAAATACCCCTGATCCCTTTTAGCTTAAGCTGGAATTATGAATATCGCAGCTCTGTGGTTTGTTACATTCGTTTCCCATTTATACAGTTGGAATTTTTTAAACTAAGTACGAGTACTTTTGTTAACCGCGCTCTAAACTCTTCCTACTTTGTATGATTTTTATGAATTTATTTTGGGATTTTCGCTTCCTTTTTTCCTTGCTTTTTTTATTTTTTTTTTTTTGTTGCTGCCACAAGCAGCAGTTACAAGCAATACAGAAAGTAAATGTGTATATTTGTTAGGAAAGTAGTAGGGTATGTCAGTTTGTCCGTACATACGTACAAACATACTTATGAGTGGAGTAGTAGTAACTTGTGGCACTTGCTGCTGTAACTGACAATTGTCGTATGGTGGATACGATACCAAAATGCAGGCAACAGAGGTTTTTGGTGTTGGAATGGATGGATGTTGGTTGAATGAAATGACTGGCTGGCTGGATCGTTGTACATTCATATATTTTATATGAAACAAATGGTCAAAGATGTACGTGAAAAGTGAGACATTCAAACTGAAATATACAGATATTCGTTGGATACTCATGCAACATCTCTGCATACACTTGCTAACTTACTGTATTTTTTTCCAAATAAAAATAATATTCTATTCTTTTGTATGAATTAATATTTCTCTATAGAATGAAGAACATTGTACATGTGAACAACAGGCTCATAGATACATACAGACAATCGTACATATAGATAGATAGACGGACAGCCATTTAAACGTACTGATTGTCTTGTTCGATTGTACTCATACCATGTAGATTCAAATGTTTGTAGTACCTTCAGTTTTTGCCTTGTTTCCATCATGGACAAGGTTTTTTCTTCGTTCTTCATTTTCATTTCTGTTGACTGTTGTTTGCTTTTGATTTTTTTTGTAGTTTTTGTCTTCTACTGACTGGCTGTTGAGCTCACCTTTCGACTGTGTATTTTAGTCGGGATTTTTTCACATTCAACATTTTTCATCATTTGTTTGAGCCACTGTTAGTCGTTATGTTTGTTGCTTTTTTTATAATTCTCATGATGCCAGTGTATGTGTGTTGTGATAGTTTATATTATTTGTTTATGTGTGATGAATTTCCGTTACAGGAAAAGGTCAAAAAGTACTTTTTTAGAAAAAAAAGAAAAGGAAAATCTATAGATTATAGCAAAAACAAATAGTCTGAACTAGTATTTTTTTCTAAATATAAAAAGTACCAATAGCCCCATCACTGTTAAAATCTACATAAGTATGAGGTGTAAGTATCAGCGATAATAACGTATTGGAATTGTTTGAAGTTGTGATGGTTTGGTGTGATAATAATGGTGGTCGGATGGTCGTTCTGTTTGGATAAATGCATGGATGGATGATTGAATGAATGAATGGTTGTATGTATGTTTGTCAATATGACTGTACGAGTTTTAACATGATTGCTACACATTTTCCCATTGCTTTCTGTTTATTACTTACTGTATATAGATGATAATGCCGTTTGCTACTGCTGATGATGATGATTCGGTATGAGAATGATGATTCTTTTTCATTTTATTCAGTTTGTATTACTTTTGTGTTTTTTTCTTATGATTTTGATTGTGATGTCGACGCGTATGATATTTAATCGTTTAGCAGTGGATTTCCATTAATTTTTGTTTTTTTATATAACTTTTATTTCTGCTGTCTTTCTGTCTTTTCATCAGTTGCTGTTATGTGATGGTATTGTTGTTTTGTACTTTTGAACGAAATTGTTTGATTCGATTTTTGTGGTTTTGTCTTTTGATTCTTCTGTATTTGTTGTTGCTGTGTTTTTTTTCCTTCCGTGATTTTTGTGATAAATTCTTTTGTTGTTATTGATAATTGGTAAATTTAATAGAGCTTATGAATATACCGTAAAAAGGTTTCGTTTTTATACCTTAATACACAAACAGCTTTATTGGAATTTTTAGTTGTTTTTTTTTCTACCTTTAATACATTTAATTTTGGCGAGTAATAGGGAATGATATCAATTTTGTTGCTAATGTTTTCTTGTTAATTTAGTTGCGATAGCAAAAAATCAAGCAAATTAGATAAAATAAAGGGAGTAGGAAATTCAATACAAATATCAACCATTTTAGTGTAGATTTTTTTAGTGTTCAATGAATTAAGATATAATCCTTATTTATTATTCATTAGTAAGCTTAAGTTTTGAATTTAGTTACATCTTGCCCCGAAGTCCTTACCTCGAAATTGTCCGTGATGACATTAAAGAGTAAAGATTTTGTTTGTGAATTGATGATTATGCCTTAAGTACATAGAATGAATCTGATAGTTAGCACTTTCTTGCATGACTTAATATACCTATCGTTTCGAATGTAAACTAACGGAGCTTAACGGCGGTGGTGACACGCAAAAAGAAAATTATCCAGTAATGACTTAGGCAGGAGTTACCAGATGATTGGTTGAAACTACTAGGTAGCACTTTCTTGAATGACTTAACTTACCTATGGGAAGTTGATATCCGAACGAAAGGCTCATATATTTCTGCGACAATATATTTTGGTTTATGAACCCGGTGTCCTAATACGCTTCTCTGTGTCCTCAGTAATGACACTGCAAGGACGACTTGCCAACCTAATCTAGACCTGCAATTTTGATCCACAAAAAGTTTTTCTTACGCCGAAATAATTTTTTTTTATAAAAATTCCATACTTTTTTAACCTGCCCTCCTATAAAATTTCAATAAGTTTTTTCCAAAGTAATGATTCTGTTAAATTATTTTAATTAAATCTGTCTGTCTATCCCGTTTGCAAAACAAATCTTTGTAAGCTTTGTGTGTGCACGAGTCGTGTATTTTATATTTATCATAAAAATTTAATTCGTTAAAATATAAATATAGTAAATAAATTTAAAATACACAAACAGCAAAAACAACCCTGAATTACAAAATATATACAGTGAACAATTCTCAAAAAAAAGAACCAAATAAAATAAAAAAGCCTGTTCATTTGCGAATGAGTACAGATTTCTGTACAACAAAAAAAATAAATCATTTAGTGAATCATTGAAAACAATTAAAATATTGTTGAGCTTCTGCTTTGTTTAAATAAACGTAGAAAATGCCAACAAAAAACCACAATAATATCAATAAAATTAAAAAAAAATAAAACAGCAAAAACAATGAAAAATTAACACAAAATATTAAAAATTGTGTTGTCTGTTTGACATCAACAACAACAGCAATAACAACAAATCTGGCAAACTAAAAATTTAAATTATGAAAACAAAAACAACAACCAGAAGGAAAAAACAGAACAAATAAAAATTGTGTTTTGAATTGAGTATGACACAATAACAACACTACACACAACTACGGCACAACAACAGCAAAAACACAACTAACATTAACAGAGAAAAAGAAAAAACACAAATACACATTAAACAGTGAAGAGCTAATTAACAGCAGCAGCAACAACGACAACAACAAACTTAATAAGTATGAAAATGAAGAGCCATAAAACGTCATCAATTGGAATGGCAATCAAGTGCTGAAAACAACAACAGCAACAAAATAAACTAAAAGAGGTATAAGTATGAGAAAAACAAAAACAATACTTAAAATTATAAATCGCACTAATTATGCGGTAACAACAACAAAAACAACTACACCAACAACTAGCAAAGATAATTTTTTATAATGAGTTCATATTAAAAGGAAGGGTGTTGTTGTAGGTGGCATTTAAAAAGAGGAAAATAATATAAAGATCCGACTGACTGTTGCTGCTGTTTGTGGTGGCAATGATAAAACTTCTTTCTTTCGTTGCACGAATATTTGATTTAGCAAAAGTACATGAACAATTTATCAACGCCGAATGTTATTCTATATAGAAAATCCCATTCTTTCAAAAACAGCAACAATAAATTGAAACCGCAATTTAAAAACAGCAACAAAATATTAATACAAAATATGTATAGCAACAATAACAACAAAAAGTGAGAGTTTAAAACTGAGATGTTAACCTCGTATGAAGTAAAATAACACAACAAATTAAATTTTATACGATAAGAGAAGTGAGTGAGTGACTGAATAAATGAGTGAGTGGTGTATGTAAATGCTCTCATGCTCATTTTTTACATGACTGCACATTGTGCAGTGTACAATCACACACACTTAAGCTCATGCCAACATATTTATGTATGTACGTTTGTAAACGTGTACGAATTATGCACATAATCGCTAACATTTCACCCAAAATACAAATATTGCCTACTTGTAAGCAATTAGTAGTGTGATTGCTTACTTAACTGCTTCTAGTGTATGTTTTTATTACGATCACTTTTAATAATTCAAAATACAGGAAGTTTTGGTTTAAGTCTAAGAATATTTTACCCGAAACTGATACGAAACTATTATGATTGGATCAGGGACTAGATCCAATCCAAGTTTGATATATAAGCCAATAGCCGACAAATGAACATGTACTTAGATGAAGATATGACATATGTAGGAAAAATATGTTCCATCATATCAAAAGAACAGTGAAAACCACGCCTCCAGTGCAATAATCTATAAAGTCTTATATCCGACTGTCAGCGTAAGTACCTTTTCTCGTTCCAATAGACAGTAGTGTAGTGACTTTGATGGATATTCAAATGTATAAAAATAAGAGTAGCATAATATTAGGAATTACGTCCAGGAAACTGAGATTCCGAACATCGGGCGTTAATGCATTTAGTGAATACTTTAAAAGGTTCTTGTTGTAACGAACAAACATTTTCCATTAAAATAAGTACATAATATACCCAATAGTAGCCTAGGTGTATATCTGCGGATTTAGTGTACATCCTGCTAACATTGAATTGTATTAACGATCGCATTGAAGTAGTTCAGTTAGGTGAGAGATCATATTGAGTTTTAAAGAATAATTGAATCCTACTTTCCAGCCATGAGAAATTCGGTAAGTAAGAATGTCAAGAACTAGTTTGTTAATACTTAAACCACATGTGCTGGGTGAAATCCCATCACATCTGGGATTCGAGATATAGTTCTTTAAAGACAGATATGATTATATGTGACATTTTTCAAAATTTAGGCCTCGGTATCTCAAACTCAAGATGTAATGGAAAAATCTCAGATTCGTATTTAGGGCCTTTTAATCCTTACAATTGTATGTATATTCAGAAAGAAGAAAAGAAAACAATTTTTAGGGTTTTTATATAAAATTTTAAATATTGTTTTACTGCATTCTGAAAACGGCCTTAATTTTTTTTTTAATTTTGTCGACCTATGTAATTCAAGATCATTCTGTTATCACGGTTCAGTTGTTTTTGCTTGAATTAAGTTGGACACTTTAGGACACAGTCGTATGAGAATGTCTAAACCCAGGTACTATGTTTTCAAGATATCATCGTCTACAGTTGAAAAATGTCTTTTTGCCATATTCGAACCATAAACACCATTTACAATATTCGTTTGATCGGTTTTACTCAAATAAATCCTCAAAAATAATAGTTAGTTTACATAAGAAATTAGTTAATGAATTGTACAAATCATTTCAATCAATTTGCAAGATTCAGATATTAAATTTTATAAGTTTTCGAGATAAAATTAAAAATATTTTCCTACCCTTACCATTAAGCCTAAAACCAAATCATTTTGCTGGGTTTTATTGCATTTTAGATTTCCATTGTGTCCGTATGTACGTGTGTGTATCCGTATGTGTTTCCCAAAAACAAAATATATCCACAGCTGTGTTTAACTCCTCAACGCGAATACGCACAACAACACGGGCAATCAAAATCAAAATGCCAATGAGCCACAAAACTGTAGAAAAAGCGGAACAACGAAACAAGTGAAGTGTACAAACGAGTATGTAGTATTTATATTTAGTGTGGTATGTATACACACTGTGCGGTGGTTTGTGACTCGTTAATTTGGTTTTATTTCAGGCTTGCCACTGACGTAGTCTTCTTTGGTATTTGTGTATATATAAGCCTACCACTGTTCCGTAACTGATAAATTATTGTTTAATGATAATGTTATTTAATAAAAAATTTAACTGGTGAATAATAAGCGTTAAATTATTTGAAATTTACAATTTTTTTGTTGTAAAAATTAAATGAGAATAATATGGAATTTCTTCCTATAATCGGGAATTAGGGAATTTTGTTATACTGACGAGTATAACAAAGTTATAATTAACTTCTTCTTTACTATCTTGTCGGACTGTATGTTCTAGTCAGACCCATCGGCTTGTATCCTGTTATTTCTATACTCTAGTAGTAAATCGACCGAAAACCTACAGATGTATGTAGATTTAACCAAAAAGTCATTAGCGACTACTAAAAGCCAAGACATTTATCTAGTTGATAAATAGAATTAAATAAAATAATTTGCTTTCCGTTTGTGGCAACACTGACTCTGTGGCATGCTCGAGTATGTGAAACTCTGACAGTTGAAATATTTTCGTTTCTCTTAAATTCACAACAAACAACTGGGTAGCACAAGCACTCTAATATAAATATGTACATACAAACATATGTACACACATATGTATGTGAATGAATGAGCATTTTAGTCTGGACATACATTTTATTTATATTTGTTTATTATTATTGTTGTTGTTATTATTATTACAGATAAACAGATACAAATTTGTATCTGAGATGATTTATCAATGATAGCAGCATCAGACTATCAAACATACATACACACTTTAATACTTACATTCACACAAGTTGTATGTTATTTTAAATTATTACAATTTATGTAGAATTTTTATTTAAGAAAATTTTAAAATTTTTCGTGTTATAGATATGTATGTTGTATGTTTTGTTTTTCTTCTTGAACTCGCTGGCGCTATGTAGTTGTAGAAAGTTGGATCTAAATAGGTTAAAAATATCAAATGGCAAGTGGAATATTGCACTACTTTCTCATTGCTAATATAATGTGTATGTGCGTGTAAATTAAAAATTTTAACAGATATATTGCTCGTTAAACCGAAAACAACGCATTCTAAAATTCTAAATTTAATAACTGAATAGATAAATTTATGAACATTTATCCATTTATTTTTCTGAGTATGTTTTGTAGAAATAATGGCTTTATTTTCTTGCTTAATTTTGTTGTAACGGTTCACAAATTAAATGTTAGTTTTGTAATAGTTGAAACAGAATTAGCGGAATTTTATCATTGCACCTTATGCCAAGGCTTAATCCCAAAAAGTGATGCTCATATGTATTAATGGGATTTGGTGGAAGTCACTATATATTTCCAAAGTGAAACGCCAATTTTCAACTCGACACATGTGTCAACTGAGGAAGAAAACTCACACGTCATGTCAAGAAATCAATGTATTCACAGCCAGGTTCCACCTAGGCCTCTATCGGGCCTGTTGTACGCTCCTTAACCATTGTCTCAGGTAGGAATCGAACCCACCACCTCCCGTCTACCAGACTAGAACACTAACCACTAACCTACCGGAGGCCACTTAACACAATTGAAAAGGAAATTAAGCTTAGTTAAGATATGAGTCTGATTCTACAGCTCACATAATTCAAACCTTAAACATTTAGGACTATAAAACGCAAAAAAAGAGTTATCTATACTATGGGTAAGTTCATCAAATCAATCAAGTAAGTTCAATAAGACAACCATCAGTATGGTAATAATTTTACCTTAAGCATTTCTCTATGATCCGGTCCAAATCTCACTCAGTTATTTATGAAATATATAAAGATCATTCCATGTTGCCATTGAACCCAAAGTTGTGGAAATAGAAGTCAAAGACTTTGGTACATTGCTTAAAGAAAAGTATATATAATATAAACATGTTACAAAAGAAAAAAAACTGTAAATCAAGGCACTGAAAACTCTCTCACCCGACAGCGTCATCAATACCACCATCAAAGACCACATCAATGTAATGTGTCGTCTCTTTCTTAACATCCCCAATGACATGAACAACATGCCCCTTTAAATGTCTAGAGAATCACTTTACAACATTGTTCTTGTTGCTTTTTTATGAAAATCATAACGCAATTTTCAGTTTTTTTTCGAATTTGTTTAATTCAAACAGCAAACGACTAGAAGATACAAAAAAATCAAAATGTTAAAGAATTGAAAGCGAGATATGAATACGAATTTAATTCATATATAGTTTTGTACTTGTTGTAGCTGTTGCTTTTATGTGTTGTTATTTATTATTACAAAACCATAGTCATGTTGTAGCATACATAATCCAATAGATTTGCAAAATGTCAATGTATCATTTTTAAACATTTTACATTTGTTCTGTTATCTTAAACCAAGTTTGTTAAACCAAAAGAGACTCGTTTGATTACTTTAACTACCACTGGTAAACTATCAATGGCGTACTTTCACTTTCATGTCACCAAAAACTACTGGTATAAGTATATGTTAGTAATAAACACTAGCACAAACCTATATTAATGTATGTTTGAGATACATTACTCACACTAAACATTATAATAGAAGTAGTGTTAGCACCACCACCACTAAATCGTACCACATCCAATTCATTTACTTTTTATTAATGGTGTGTAGGGATGTGTTTTTTTTCTGCCTCAAACTTACAACGATGACAAAATTGAGTATTAAAAACCAACAGGCTCCAAACAATGGAACACAAAACAACAATAAAACAAGGAAAAAAATAGATTAGAAACTGACTGAGTCCACATATTTAGAAGAGTAGTAAACGTCATATAAGAAACATTTTATAAAAAAGCGAACAAAAAACTGTTCAATACTCAAAACAAAAAAGTCAAAGACAAGAAGCGAACAAGAGACCAAACAAAAAAAGAAAGACATCTACAATTAGAGTATCCCCCAGAGACGTTGTAATGAAAAATAAAAAACAATAAACTCTTAACAGATGTGGACTTTGGATTTGTTATTTCGTACAATTGACATGCCTCTGTTTCAATGATTTGAAAATTTCAAACGAAAAAAAAAATCGAAAGCCATGAACCACAGAAACGTACTCATTTGAAATTGTAATTAATTTTTTAAACGACAAAGTTTTTTAAAGCGGTGATTAAAAGGTCAGAAGGTCTGTCTGTCTGCTATATGTAGGCACAATTTTTGTTTGAACATTGTTTGTATGATAGAATCTTAGATTTAAAATGTCACTTCCTGTTAAATTCTTTAAAAACTGTTAGTGTTCACCTTTAAAGAACGATGTATATTTTATTTACGATTCCTTCATTACGAGTCAACTTGGCAAAAAGTTCCTTTACAATTTGTATCTTAAATATGGAGCATGTGGAGAGGACGGTAAAACTACTGAGCACTTTCCTTGCTACTGCCAGGCGTTCGTCGAAGTTAGATCCAAGTATCTGTAAACATTCCTGACTGATTAAAAGATTCTTAGGAATTACGTTTAGGAAATTGAGTATCTTAACACTGAAAATAATTCATTCAACAGGCCCGATTGTGGCCTATCAACCTAACCTATGTTATTACATTCCGGAAAGGGAATATATGTTAATTCCACATTTGGTGCCTTTTAGTTAATAAAATGATAATTTCTGTGTGTAAATTTGTTTTGTAATATGGTTCTGTAAGAGATAACTTGTTAGTACTCTTTATACTTAAATAGGGGGCTCTTTGGTACTTTTTCGTTCTTTAAATGACACATTTATACAGTGGAAACCGGAGCACATGGCGCACGATCCTCTCAGATTGTCTACGCCATGTCGTTACTGGGGACATACTTGGATCCAGTATATTGATCCCTTTGTAATACCAGAAAGTATAGAAACGTTTAGCGTGTTTGCACACTTTGAAACTATAGGTTCCTAGACCTAATCAGTTTATCGCACGAGTATTGGAGTTTATCTTTCGGGTATCAACCTCTGATAGATCCGTAGTCATGAAAAAAATGGCTGCCTATCAGGTTCGGTCTATGATTTGCTAGTGCGGGGCAATGACAGAGCAGGTGAGTAATACTCTCCTATTTCTCTTCACCCTGGCAGCTCCTTGAGAAGTCATTTCTATGTAAGTTTAGTCTGACATCAACCACAAAAGGCAAGTGATCAGTCACCAAGGCGTTAAGTTCCGTATATTTACTCAACAAATATAAGGGCTAGGATCGATGTGGGTTGAATGATGGCCCTGTGATCCTCCAGGAAGTCACAGTATATTCGAACGCTTGTTTTGTTGACATTTTAACTAATAACTTTTAAATGCAAGTTTTTTTTAGTAATTTTATTAAACAAAATTTTATTTTTTAAGTAAAACAATTATTTAAATTAATTTGCAAAAATATGTATGTATTTATATACATATAAAATATCTACCACCTTTTTAGTCATTTCGTTAGTTTCCACTTTTTATTTTCCAACCCCTGTACTTAACACAGTTAGTTCCATAATTTGTGGGAAAAATATTATTTTTACTTACAATAAAATAAAAGAGTTTAAGTCACGTTTCAAGCTGATAAATAAATATGTACTGAATAATTTTAAATAAAACCCTCACAAAATACATACATATGTATGTATATATAACGGAATGTTAGAAATTCTTAAACATTGTCCACTCGTTTTGAGTGACGCAAAATTTAAATGGGATTTAAAGAAAATCTTCCACACTTTAAAAATATTACATTAAAGTCTTGTGTAAATGAGGTTTTGTATAAATGAATCGACACCCCTTGTTAATGCCGTATGACTACGGTCATTGCACAAATAATAAATAAAAGTGATATTGAAATTGAATTGTTGGCAACAAATATTTAGCTGTAAGTCGACAACAACAACTATAAAAACATTCACACATTCTTTTGAAAAAACAAAAAACTAACAACGAAACTTAGAGAAAAGAAAAACATTAAAAACTTAAACAATTTACAGCTGACATTTGTACAAAAAAAACACACTAGCGCACAGATACACACTACCCCACAAAGTACGTTGTACGTAGTTGACAGATAAATTTCTCTTTACGTATCTTTCGCTTAAAGTATCCAACAAAATACAATAATAAACGAAAATATGCTCATGAAAATCAAAGAAAGAGAAAAACACCAAAACGAAATTATTTCTTATAAAAAAAAATTGAAATTTCTAGATTTTATTATGTTGTTTGTACCACCAACCAGCAGCAAAATTATACAAGAAAATACTTTCTTTATTCGTTCATTTATTTTTATATTTTTATTACGAAAACTTGGAGATCGTAACGTTTGTTATCAAAAATTTCTAGGAAAATTATTTTTTTTTTTCAAATATTAAACAGAAACGAAAATATGTAACTGACATTTAAAATGGTTGTGAGGAAAAAATGGTAAAATGTTAGATACACGATATACTACAAACATATTCAATAATAAAAGTAACCACCACCACTACCATCAAGAACACACTTTACGTAGTAACTTCTTGCCACCATCCATCCATCCAACCAACCAACCATCAATTCATCTTTACATTTATGTTTAAAGGCAAAAAGGATATAAAACATGGATGATGAAGGTATTTTCCTATCGTTTTTATGTTTATTCCTCTTTTCTACATGTGTCCCAAGCACTTAAACTTAAATACCAACCACACACACACAAACTCACATTTAAGGAAAACCTCTGTAAAATGTAGAGAAATAAAAAAGAAAAACGATCCCTTCTAAATATAAAATCAAATAAATACTTATGTCACACACATTGCAGTTAGTTGGACTAGAACGACTTGGTTAACCCTATTAAGTCATTTGTTAGCGCTATTAATTAGACATTTATAGGGATTATAATAGACAAATCTGCAAATAAATAAGAATCAGCAATTTTTATGTAAACAATTAATTACAGTAATTATTATCAGTCAACATTAGAATATGTTCTAAAATTTTTATTTTGGGAAAAAAGGACTAAATTAAAGTTTTGGAAACTAGTTCTATAATTTATACTCCTCAGAAAACTTTGCATACAAAGTAGGTTAGATCTGACTGTCGTGTACTCCTTTTTATGAATAATTTTAGTGGACACCCCGTATATTGCAATCTACAACTCAGTTTCATGAACGTAGTAACTTAATATTTTCTCCTAAGATATTTAGATGTAATCTTGGTACTTACAGAAACGGCTTTCCAATGTTCACTGCTCACTTCACTTTGACAAATAGACCAAGCTCAATGCTGGTCCCTATGCCGGGAGCTACAACAGAATGTCGCTCGACCATGCTCTCCTATAGTTCTTAATTCGGTATGCGATAGGGAAAATCTGAAATTACTAGATAACTTTTACAACTTAGCTAAGTTCACTATAACCATAAAAAGGCGGAAAACTTGACAAGGTACTAAGAGGAAAATATACAATACTGGCAGTAAATCTGCCATCTTCATCTATTGTCTTCACTCCATAAAGACTTATTCGCGGATGTCGAACATATTTTTTCGAGAATACCAGATTAATCAAATATGTACATATATCTGTTATAAATATTTTGCTGAAAAACTGTATCTTGTTTCAATGCAAATGTCTCATTGATAAGAGATCTTTATTATTACAAATACTGAAGGAACTTATCGAACTACTTCTCTGATATCAATCCCCCGGGGATTTACTACCTTGGTGAATCTTCGCCTTTCCTTGATGAAAGAGGAGCTACAAGTACCTCTAGTCTGCCGGAGCTATAATCTCATCAAATGTATTTTCGGTATTAAATTGGAATGAGTTGACATGTGGTCAATTAGATTATCACATAGTTTGGTACCACTGGAAACCGGTTATTGGACAGATCCCTTCGGTGGCTGTGGTATAGGTCCAATTTCGGTGGAAGAGAATATAGGTTAAAAGACTGATGTATGTCAAAGTATATAATTCGTAATAAGTTCGGTGTTTTTTCCGAGAAAACAAACACTCCACAGTGGAGTGGCTGTAGGACTCAGAATCGGTAATTAATTGGTGTTAACTGTATATGAAACTGAATGGACTTTACTTACCCGTATACATATGTATGTATATAGAAAGTGCATTAAAATTTTTTCTCTATCAATGTTTCGGATGAATGAGAAGTGTGATGGGTTCAATGGTGATAGATGATAGGTATCTTATATAAGTGATACCATTAATTATACCATCCTTGTCCGGGTATGTTCAGGGTTTATAACCCTGTTAATATTAAATTTACCACACTCTCTCTCTCTCTCTCTCTCTCTTTAAGTCTACCGATTAAATACTGTAACAATTTACCGCAAAACATTTAATGTTATCTGCGATATTTCCGTCATTAAATATCTCATTCTAGAACTTGTTAATTATTTCTTTGTCCGTATTCAGTTTAGTTCATTTCACTGGAACTTTTATAATTAGTTAATTAATTTTTCCCTTTCAGTTAACCTTTAACAAAATTATTCGTCCTTGATTGAAAGATGACCGCGATTAAACTCATAATAAATACCTGACGTTTCACAATGCCAAAGTTAATTATCTTATCAAATTCAACTTCAACACTAATCACAATCTATTGCACTATTTATATTACCTACTAGTAGGGTGGACATTCTAAATCCACCAAACTAAGTTCTTTAGCAAACACAAATATTTATAACAATTTCATTTTATATACCTATGTATGTATGTATTTATGTAAGTTTATTTTTATATGAATGTACATAAGTATTTGATATTCGTATGAATACTTTATACGTCATTGATAACCTATTGACAGCAATATGAAATTGAAATATACTAGTTTACATTTACACACCGTCACAGACAATGTACATACATACATACACACAATCAATGTATGTATGCATATATTCTAAACAAATTTTACCCCACCCCAACGATTTTACAAGTTGTTAATGTATCCCTTTAACATAATTATTTTGAATAATATCTAATTATATGGCAATAATTGTTTGTTATTTTTTCTTAATTAGAGAAAACAATTGATTACTCAACACGTCACTAGTAACTAGTGTAGTGTTTCGTTAATTGTCTTGAAATAAACTATTTTATAATTCCTTATTTTAAAGGAAACTATTATATGTATTTTAAAGAATGCAATTAAAAAAGCCTTTAAATGTAACGTTCCGCATAGGACCCAGAACTACTCGAATCACACACGTATGTATATACATATATTTGTATATTTCAATAAAAGTATTTAGTCTGAAAAGAAAACAGGAACAACTATTACACAAAGTATAAATATTGAAAAAGAACTATTGAAAATAATAAAAGAACTTTGTAAAAGAGACCGATTGAATGTTTGTTTGACGGCTTAGTTGGTTCGTTGGCTGTATTGTGGGAAACTCCAACACCACCTTGCTACGTAAACGTATACGTAGGTATCTTTTATGTTGCATAAAAATAGTGCTAATTACATAAAAATATACGTCTTTACGTATATTTAGTTATTTATCAAAATTTAACTAAGTGTATCTGTGTGTTCATCAAGAAAAAATATATTTTGTTGAACGATATGTTAGTTAATATGTTCACAAATTGGAATGTACTCACAAACCGACACCATATTATACACTTTTATACATAATCTGCTGAACATATTTAGTTATGTATGTATTGTGTACTCTGATGTATGATTGCTTGTCTATCCCTTCCATCCGTCCATCCATTCATCCATCTGCGTATTCTTCACACGTGAGTTATAAATTATTAATTTTAATCACCATCACCGCCACCATCATCATCATTATCATCAACACTTACAAAAAGAACTGGAAAAAAAGAACTAAAATAAACAAGGAAATTTCATTCAATTTATTGTTGTTTATTCCATTCATTTTTCTGGGTTAATCTTAAATTTACAACCTTGACAGTTTTTCAAATATTTTCTTGAAAATATGATGAATATTTAAGGTGTGATTTTAATTTCAATCAAAAAGTTTAACGGATGTTTTAATAGTATATTTCAATAGTTATTATCGTCTTAAATTGATTTGAATGGTTGAGTGAAAAGTCGCTTTTATGTTATTTGTAATAAAAATATCAATTTAAATCAATTCATTACTTTTTTGTATTTTATTAGAAATAATTTAAAGCATAAGATATAAATTAACATATCATTTACTACCTGATGCCATAACTCAAAAAATACATATTGTTTAGAGAAAATCGATTAAATATTTAACTATTTCATAAATTTTCGACAAATAAATATAGGAGAATTTGAGAGGGCTCTAGAAAATATAAAATATGTGTAAGTCTGTTTAGTATTATGTAAAAAATATATTGTGATTTAGGTGAACAACTGAAAAATTACATATTTAACGGTAGAACTTTTTTAAACACATGGTGATTCGACTCACTATAGCCCATTTAAGCCCTGTACATAAGACAATATATTCGCCGATATTAATCTAGCTAATCTCCGACCCAGCAATGGTCTATGCTTAAATTACTACTATTCTCACAATCACTTATTTAAGGGGTATATGTTGACTTTTTCGACAACACCCAGAAGGTACCTCTCAACCGCACAAGCTGGCTACCGGTTGTTCTATCTCCAGATAAAATAGCTTATCAAGTTCTATCCCAGGTCAAATGGTATTGAAACTCACCGGTGTGAGATAGATTTTTAGTAACGTAAGAACTAAAACTAATGTTTGACGAATATTAGATAAATAAGATGAGAATTTTAAAAATAGTAAAATGTCATTAAACATTCAAACTGACAGGCACACTACCAACTGGCCAACCGATGTACCCACACCCAAATTGTAAAATTTTACAAAACTTATGAAATATATATTTTTTTTGCAAAATCTATATATATTATTTTTAAGTTTTTTGAGTTCTGGAAAAATTGTTAATTTCACTGATAGTGAATAACATAACTTATTTTAAAGTATTTTGAATATATATTTTTTTTGTTTTTGAAGAATATTTGCTTTTGTACATTTTGTACATAGATTTTGTTTTGTTGGTCAGTTATAGACCAATTGTCATAAAATTCGGCATAAAGAATTATAATAAAAATCTTTTTATTGCGAGTACAACGATGAAGTAATCATGGAGGCTTTATATATGAGGGATAGATTCAATTGTGTAAAAAAATTATATAAAACTTATTTTTGTCAATTTTCATCGCTGTACTCATATTTTTAAGGGGACCTTAATAGGGGGTAGGGTACGTTACCGATAAATCCGAATTAAATTCGGTAGGAAGATTACATTTGTATAAAAGTAGTTTATTTCGAATTTCTCCGCTAAACACGTATTTTTAAGTCAGTAATGAGCGTTAAAATCAATTTTTGAAGGTGACCATATGTGGGGGTAGGGTCAATTATGGACCGATTGCCGTAAAATTTGCTAGAGAGATTTTGGCTTATATAAAACATATTTATGTCGAATATTTTTAAGTCGGTAATGAGTATTAATGTCATTTGGTAGAGAAATTTTGATGCATATAAAAATTTGTGGAAAAATTTAACTCGTTTGCTCTTTACGTTCTAACCCTATCGTGCTTTCAACAGACAGACGGACGGACAGATGAACAGACGGATGGACATGGTTAGATCGCCTTAGAATTTAATAAGGACCCAAAATATATACGACCAATGTGTTACAAACGGAGTGACAAAATCAATATACCCCACTCATCTTGGGTATATGTTGGGTATAAAAAGCACTAAATGCACTGTCATAAAATTAGAAAGCACCACTTTAGTGCCTTTTTGAAGAAAGGCACCATGAGCAAAATTTTCCGCGTTTGGCATACCAAAAAGCACCGCAAATAGTGCTAAAAGCACTAAGTTGGCAACACTGGTCATACTTTCTCATCGTGATGAGCAATAAATACGTCTGAAATAATAATCGGCAAAAGCTTACTTAAAGCGCAGCAGCCTTAGATTAAAGTTTATTGGCTGATTTCAACTTAACTTCTGTTGGTTGGTAACATGTTGACCTCTGTTATTCAAAGAACTTTTGCTTTGAAGTTGGTGTTGAAATCAGATGAACAGTAGTATACTTGTGTTTGAGCTTGAGATAGACTTCAGGGCATAAGAAGTTATTATAACCATAATTAGAACAATTTACATCCATTCATCTTTAGCAGCTCATATACTTTGTGGCAAGTTATAACTGTAAAGTACTTGTATGGCACAATAACAACTGCAACTAAAATGAATAATTTGTGTAAGCGATTTTACATCAGTATGTACTTTAAAAAATAATGCTCACAATGGTTACACAAGGCCACACTAATTCCAGTTAGAAACGTTTTAAAATATGTAAAGATATTTTGTGTATCAAGTATCTAAATGGACACCAAAATAAGTATATTTCGTCGCCTTGTGTAATTATAACAATAATATTTAACATAATTGCACAATTTAATAATACTAATTGAGAATTGATAAAACCACAAAACGGAAAATTAACAAATCCATATTCTCATACATACTTAGTTATTTATAAATGTGTACAAATATTTACATCATCTGACAAATATAGATAATAATAATTTACAAATGTACATACATATGTAAGGGAATGAATATATGTATGTACATATGTGTGTGTAGTTACTAAATACATACTTAACAACTCAGTTTATTGTGGACAATTTTCACAGAGTTTTGTATGTTTTTAATATTTAATTATGAAAACAAAAGAACAAAGATTACAAAAGCAATCAGATATTAGTTTAAATATCAAAAATAAAATAAACTCGTACTTACTCTTTCTATGATTTACAACAAATGGTAATAATATACATTCAAATTTACAATCTTATAAACATTTGTTTTAATTTGAATGTATAACAATTGATCATACAAACATAAATTACCTTGCAGAACCTCTAGATAACCTCATGTGTATTTTATATAGATGACAACGTGTTTTTCTCATTTGAAAGGTAAGCGGTTACTTTTATGTCCCTAAGTAATCTACCAGGTATTCAATTATCACACAGCTGATCTAGAGTATAATTTTATAACTATACTTTAAACATTTGTTTATACTGGTCTCATAAAATAATAAAATTTTAGCATAAAATAATTCATTAGGCACTGAACTTCGGCGGCAAAAAGATAGTTTAAAAATCTTCATTACTTTTAATAAAACTCTCAAAACAACAGGGTGTTTCTAATACACACAAGCAAAGAGCCAGAAAGACGACAAAGTACAATTTGTAGACCATCAGACAAATAAATTTTTTAATAACTTGAAAACTTGATATGACACGAAACTTTCGAATAAAATAAAGTGCATATACCAGACAGACACACAGACACACATTGACATTACTATTCTGGTTGAATGTCTATGGGTGCGAGGGTGTCTATTTTTAATCCAATACCGACAAAACATAAAAGGATGGAAATAAGAGAAAAATCACAAAGCATCCTTTTTCCATTATGATTTAGTAAAAGAACAAAAAAATACAGACAAAAGTTTGAAAACTAAAAGCAGGACATGTTCATAATAGCTAAAGGAGAGGAAAACATTTCCATTTACATACAAAAACTATTAAATTGAGCAGTGAAATCTCTCGAAATAAGAATGAACATTTAGTTGTAAGTATTTCGTTTGTACGTTAATAATTACAAAAGGAAAGGAATTTTAAAAATGTCGGAATATTTTTAAATGATTTAGATTCTATGAATTGGAATCGAGCCTCCAATCGAGCCTGTATTTTCATAACACCATCCTGATGTTATGAAAATACTGTGTTTGCCATATTTGAGATGTGTATATAACAGAGGTTAATTGGAGACAATGTGTCCGTAGTGGTTTATGCAAATATCTGGATACTATATCAAAAAGTATAAACACTAGCACTTAAATCAAAGAAGATGCTTTGATCGAAAACGGAATTAGTTTTCTTCACTCCACCTTCAATCTTCACGGCTAAGTAGAGCAGAGTGGATTTTATACGATAGTGCTTAATATCTGGCAGTTATCCTGGAAATAATCCGCCATGACGAATGAGATCATGGTGGATTATAGAACGAAAATTACCTTGAAGCTTGAAGAAAAATGTAGCGTTTTTCACGCTAAAATGTCGGCCAAAATTTCTCACACATGTATACCGATTATACGGCGTTAATATTCAAATATACACCGATCGTCAGGCAGCATTAAGGGCACTAAATTGTATTTACACAACATCAAATTTAGTCCTAAAATGCCGGACTTACATAAACGAGATGACGAAATATTCCACAATAAGACTGTACTGGTTTCCGGAACATCTGCAAACTCCTGGTAAAATCATTGAGGACTCTCTTGCTAAGGTATGTTCCTCACTAGCAACAGAGCACACCTTTTCGTCGGCATAGCGCTCTCAAGACTCAAGAGTTTCCAAGTTAATAATTTGTATGCGTCCTGTGTATACGCACTAGTTTGGTATGCGTCTCTATACTTTAAGCTCTTTTTCTGGAAATGAAGGAAGTAGAATTTTTGCACCTAGTGATTTGACATTAAATTTCAGTTCCTTTTAATATAGATATTGGATCTTTATGCAAAATTGTCGATGTTAAATTGCACACTATCTGCCACAATGTCGTCGGTGCGTAGAGACAAGTACCATAATCTCTAGGTATTCTTTCTGGAAATTTTAGAAACTTTCCGAAAATCGCGAAGAAAAACCTTTACGAGTATCAAAAATCGGTAAATATTTTACAAGAACACTCTATCTATAATAAACTTTATTGTTGTAAACCTTTATTGTATTTATTATCAATTCCTTCAAAAAATACATAGATCCAATAATCTCTAATATCCATTTAAAGATGTGTGAAGTAAAAAAATATGTCAAGCATTTATTTAATTAGCAATGTTTAGAGGCAATTTAAAGAATTTGTTGAATATTTAGTGAGATGAATTATTTATTTAAAGGATCCGAACATTTGCATGAGTGGAGGCATTAAAGGTATGTGTGTTGATGTTGGTACATACATATTTCTACCATTGGTTATATTTTAAGATGAAGATTATGAAATGAATTTATAAAGTTTCTGTAAATATGAATGTAAGATTGTAAGAGTGTGTGTAGTTTAATGATTATGTGTGGCAGTTTGCTTGGTTTACTTGTAATTTGAGTGAACGAATATTTGCCTGTTCATGCTATAAACTTCTAGTAGATTTTTGTTTGCCAGTCGTCACCAGCTTCATCATCATCGTCGGCACCATCATCATGAATAAATGTGGCAGGCAGGCAGGCAAGTAACATCACTTTAAGAGTGTGATGATGATGGCATGTAAAATGAATAAAAATGGGTAACAGAAACATAAAAAAAAAACAAAAACAAATTGTATATACTTGTGGCATCAGTGGGGATGAACGGAAAAAACAGCTTAAACACACTCAGATACATTTGTATGGAAAAACAAACATAAGTAAAAAACATACATACGTTCAAAAAAATATTGTTTTGTGTTTGCTCTGAAAAGAAACTTGATGAAATAAGTTGATAAGTAGCAGTAGCAGCAACTCAGCATCATCATTGCCAGTCAGTCTTATTGGTAGCATTCGAAATAGCGAAATACAAGCAACAACAAATAATACCAATAACAACAACAACAGCAGCAGCAGTTGTAGAGGCAATAATATAAAGAATGAACAAAAAAAAAACATGAGTAAATGATGTTTATTATGAGGTGCCACATCCATTTTACTTCATCACATTTTATGTTGTTGCTACAGACACACATCCACCGTTGTTCCGTTGTTGTACCCTTACCCGAATCCGTAACATCATACACTCGAAAATGTTGAGAAAAAAATTATTTAAACGGGAAATAAAACAAAACAAAACGAATGAAAATAATGAAAACGAAAACTCAACCAAAAAACCACAAAAGCAACAACATCGAACAACGAGAAGAGCAGCATTACAACTTGTAGTCAACAATATGGTTGGTGACTTGACTGCCTGTTTGGTTGGTAAGTTGGCTGGCTGGTTGGTTCGTAGTTTGGTTTGTTGCCTGTGTGAATGACTGGTCTGACTGACTGACTCTCAGACTAACTGCTTGACTGACTGACTAACTGACAGACATTCAGATTTGCACTGGCTGTTGTTGGTTGTAGCATTCTCTGGCAACGTTTGTTGTTGTTCGTTTGTTCATTAAATAACATCAGCTCGCCATAAAGTGCAAAAATATAAATTAAAATACGTTGTGAGATTTCAAAGAAATAACAGCAACATAACAACAAAAAATATCTACACTCTCACACAACAAAAGTAAAATTATTAACACCCCAAGGGCGGGTTATTACAATTGAAAGGGGGATTAATGGATTAATCAGAGATTTACATGAAACAACAAACAAACAAAATAACATGCACCATCCACACACACACACAGTAGCAACTACAACAACAATATTTTAAGTAATAAGTAAGCAATCACTTTTTGGCTTTTAACCAATATGATATAATTGTCAATTAAAATTTGGGGCAACATTTTCAAATGTTTAACCCCTTGTATTTGCTGCAATAATTTTTAACACACATTACCATACCTATCTCTACTTTTAGGAAAATTGCATGCCACAAAATAAATTTGAATAAAATTGAAACATCTTGTTGAGTGTTCGCTAAGGGTGATATTGAAACTAGTAAGTACTTATTTGCAATTAGGGAGATTTTTTTCAATTCATACATTTTGTTAAATGTACTAACAAAGGAGTTGTAAATATTTTTAACAATTTAAATTGAAACGACCGTTATTTGTGAAGGAAATATAGAACAAATTTAAGTTTTTACTTGCTTGTCTTTTAATTACTGGCTCATCAAAGTTCAGGCAAGTCTGGAAATAATACATAAACTTTACATACATATACATATATGTGTATACGCTATCCCAGCAGTTCAACAAAGAGTCAATGCATACGAAAAAGACAGTAATTTCCACAAATAGTTAACCACCTGGATGATCGTAATTCGTATGTTTTGGGTCATTCGTCACGAATGTACCCTTTGTAATCGAAAATCAAGACAGTCGTCACTTTAGTGTCCTCTTTGTAAGCGGGAGTCTCCGCTCCCGTCGTCTTTTTACTATCCTCAAGTAACCTAGAGAGTATACTCTTAAAAGTTGTTTTTTTAGTACTTCCGAAAGAAAGTCGTCACTTTAGTGTGTCCTTTGTAAGCGAGAGCGGAGGCAATCGTCTCTTTACTGTCTCTTTGTAGGGTATAGAGTGGCGATTGACATCCTCGTAGGACAAGCCCATGTTAAAATGGTAGGTCACCTGGGTAGTCAGGTGGCTAGGGACCACCACAAGTGGTAGGTTAAGTGGTCAGTTCAAGACTGTCACGTCGAACTGCTGGGATATTGTAGCGAGAGCCAGACACACTAAACCTTGGTTATATTGGTTATTTTAGCCTCTTACTATAGGTAGTCGACAAAGTTTTGAGAAACGACTTTTCAAACTCAACTGCTAATACTGTTCTTGGTTTCAAAACTAATTGCAGATTTTCTCTTTAAAGGCAGAAAAAGGTATTTCTACGTTAGAGTTGGTTGAATGGAAAACAGTTCGATTAGTTTTTAATTCATTAAATGTGTGTAACTTGCCTAGCGACTCCGAGGCTCCTGATTAGAGCCTAACCGATTTTATATTTTTCCTTTTCTCGACTCAAACTTACACAAACATCCAGTCGCAATACACATTTGTATATATAACCTTGGTAGCCTGTATACACAGAAAAAAGTTTCAACATAAATATTATGAACTGCTTTCATTGATAAAGGTTAATATTATTTAGGAATAAGTTCCTGAATTGTATGAATTTTTTAATTTCTATTTTTCAAACATAAGCCTTGACATAAAATATTTCAAATATATTTTTATTTTCTATTTATTATAACAAAATAAATACAAATAAATGTAAACACTTTCATAAGGAATAATATTGAATATTTTTTAAACATTATAGGAATTATGCAACCAAAAACACAACACGTTTATCACAATCATACACATGCTTGTATGAAGTAATAATGTCAAATAATATAATAAATTTTCGAAACTGCCACCAGAACGGAAACATTTTAATGCAAAACAAAGCCAAAGTACCCGCACTTACACAAAATACATACACACATACATACATACTACCCTGAACCCAAAATAAAAAGAATGAAATAAAATAAAAAGAAGTGAAAAACCGATTTTTTGTAAATGTAATAAGTACAACAACTAACCAACCAACAACAATCAACCATAAAAATAAGAAAACTTGTTTAATTTTTTTCTTTATTTGCTTTTCTACATAGTTTTTTTATTTTTTGTTAATAACACTTTTCTTTTGTGAAAATGAGTTCTTTAACAAATAGAAAAAGTTTCATATTTATACATAAACACACACAGATACTCACGCATACATAATACTACGTACAAACAACTACTTAATCGTAGTTGAAAAAAAAGCAACAAAAAATCAAATAAAAACCGCATCAAATGCAATGTGCAGTTAGTTACAAAAACATACAACAACAGAAACAAATGCGAATTACAAAAAATCTAATAAGAACAAAAAAACAGCAAAAAACACAATAAACTGAAATAGAAAATACGAATATTCATTCGTACATAGTACGAATAAATTTTCGTACGAATACGAATGTTATAAGAATCAGGTCAAAACACCAGAGGAGAAAGGAAAATGAAAATAACAAAAACGGAGCAAATGTAAAATCACACAAACTAACTCAATGACTTGTAACTCACACAAATACAAACATACATATAAACAAATATAAACGTGGAACAGTCAGAGCAACAGCAACATCAAACAAAATTAAGAAACAAAAAACATTTTTATCAAACAAATGAATGAAAATGAAGACAAAAGCAAAAATATATATATATAAAAGCAAATGAATAAAACACAAAGTACAGGATGATGATGACGGTGATGGCGACGAAGGATTGGGCAAAAATGAAAGGAAAGTCCTTAAATACTTTTATAATATAAAATTTATAGAAATATGGCTAACCGCAAAAGATAATTATAAGGAACAGAGAAATAGGTTGGAAGTCGTTATTTGATTTAAATACTTAGACATTTGGTTGAAGCGTTGAAAAGCACTGCTTCAAGACCAGATCCGGTATGCCATCAGGGCCAGGAAACTAAAAACCCTTTTAACAGCACTCGCTCAAAATAATATATTAAACATATTTACTGATACCCACCATTGCATTAAGTTATGGAGCGCATATTATTTGAAAATTTTAAAGTTACGACTATCGGTGTAATAACCGTTAATAAGTAGTAATTTCCTCAACAAGATCATATTCTACAAAACCTTAATGTTTAAAGTACTCCAGCAAAAACTCGTAATGGCATGTACTTCCATAACCACTTTCTTCTCAATGACTATTAAGTACTTTCCGTCCGCATTACTTTGAAGTACTCTAGTAATGAAATTCCTTAAATATAATAAATAATTATGATATAGTAATACATTTGGCTAACAAAAACTAAACAACTTCATTGTAAACGAAATTGCAAGTACTTCTTGCTAATGAAGATTTAATGAAAAGAGGCTTTATTAGCATTTCATCAAGGCTAGTATAGAACTTGGCTTTGCAGCTTTTTTCGAGAAACGGGTATATTGAACATAATTATAAACTTAAAAGCCATATTTGGCGGGTTCAGTTGTATGGGCCCGAGGTGAAATAATGAACCGATGTTAACTATTTTAATCGGCTTCGTCTACGGTATCATAATCAAGATCATGTGCCAAATTTCAATGAATTATCTCCAAAATTGCGACCTATAGTTTGATTACAAGGTTTACAAGCCCTATTCTGGGGTAAAGTTGTATGGGGGCCAGGTGAAATAATGGTCCGATCTTAACCATTCTCAATAGACTTCGTCCCAAATTTATTGAATTATCTTCAAAATTGCGACCTATAGTTTGATTACAAGGTTTACATGGACGGACAGACGACGGATGGAAAATGATTCTGAGCCGATTGGTATACTTTAAGGTGGCTATAGGACCAATATTATTGTGCGTTACAAACATAAGCACAAACCCAATATACCCATCCCACTAAAGTGGTGTAGGGTATAATAATTTAGCGGAATCAAAAATAATTTTCGATTTTTGATGGTCAAATACTTTTAAGTATATGAAAAAAATAAGGTTCTATATTCATGTAAACGCGGCTACCCTTTGTTCGTATATACATTTTAAGTTTTTCACTACACACATAGGTATATTCTTTTTAAATTTTCTATTCAAACCCGTATTTTCTTTTAGCCTAAGCGGCGTCAGATAATTGCTTTATAAACGAATACCTTTTTTAATAATGCTCTACACACAGACACAGTTTATACGCTTAGAGCGAAACTAAAACAGCTGTTTATTTAAAAATACTTGCCATCATATTTGTAATGCACCTGGCAGAAAATTTGTCAACACATAAAAGATTGCTAAACGAAAAGTTTGATAATCATACATTTTAGTACATATTATAAAATACATACACACCTTTTTCACAAAAATCATTTACACGGGAATAAATACTTAACGCTTGCGAACTTTTGTGAAGCCAAATCAATAAATGACCTGCCATCAATCTTTTAGAATGTATTGAACTAGAAACATTTACACTAATTACAGTGATAGATACAGATGAAGAATAGAATCATGAATCATTAACACAAATCAAATGTGTGTGATAGCGATAAGAGAGTGGAGACAGTTTTGTCAGCATAATTAATATTTCAAAGTAAATAAGTGTGTACATATGTAAGCAGGTATTAACAAAGCCATGTATAGATGATTAATATTGTGTATCTTTAAGATATATAAAACACATTTATTGTATTAATATTACTGGTATTTAAACAAATGCATTGACATGAAATAATACAAATTAATCATTATCAAATTTAAAAATAATAAAAACAAATCTAAGTTGAGAAAAAAGAAACGAACACACACACACACACAAAATATCTAGATACAGGCTATCATCCATTCCAATATATGGATGTACTCATTAAGACACATACTTTTACATCTCTACATATATCAAAGTGTTATTTGTTCATAGAAATATTTTGATATGTATCTGTAAGATACAGTTTTGTGTATTTTCATAGAAAATATCATAAATAGTTGAACAAATCTTTAACAATGAGAAAAAAGCAAAGCAAAAAGAGAAAAAAAAATACTTTAAATCAATTAATAAATGTATAATTCCCCTTAACTGCTGCTTTAAATTCCTTATCAAGATACAACAAAGACACCAACAACAACAATAACAACATGTACACAAATGTATGCGCGTTCAACACAACATTTATTTTAAAATGTTGAACATAAAGAATATTTTCAACAAACAAAACGGCAAAAACACAAATTCAAACGATTTCAAATCTAAATACTGCATCAACAACCACTTCGACGATGTCGACGACGACTACTTCTTTCAGTTCTACAACTTTTATATGGATGTTTAACGTATGTATGTGCATATGTGTAATGTATCTGTGTATTTGCTATGGGCCTGCCTGTATGTCATTTAGATACGCAGTACGTGAAACGCCCAATAGTTTTACCAAATTAGTAGTCAAATTTTCCTTTTTGAAGAAAATTATTCTCAAATGTCTTACTAATAGAACAACAAAATTGTATATATTTTTATGCAGTAATTTGAATTTTATCGGTTATTTTATACGTCCCCGGTAATCGGACGAAGAGTTCATCATCGTTTTCAAGTTTCTTAGTAAAACACAAACACTTGTTTAAATATCTAGTCACCGGTTAAACTATGCAACCAGGTGTATTCTAAAATAGTCAAATAAAATCACCCCGAATTGCAGGGAACTCTGACTACTCCATAACTCGTAGTATTGTCGTGTGTGTATTTTTTGTGTCTTTTATATTATTCGTCTCTAGAGAGGCCAAACAAAAAATTTGTTCAAAGCGAAAAAAAATCATACAGACATATTCACAGCTAGTGGGAAAAGCGAAAAAGTAGAAACAGCAACAACAGCAAGAATAAAAAATAAATAAATATTAGAGAATAAAAACAACAAATGTAATGCCTTCTTCATACAAGACACTGACTGACTGAGTGATTTAGTTTTACAAATGCTTAGATACAGATTCAACACGAACACACATTTTACTAGCAGATACAGCGAAACACACACACACGCATACATACCACAAATACTTACTAGCTATATGAACATGAGAAAAACCTCAATATATTTTTTCGTTTTTTTAAATTTTTACTTTTTTTGAAACATACGTTTGATCAAAGTAAGCAGTCAGAAGCAAAAACAGTTGGTCGGTTTGTCACTGCCATCGTCATCATCAATATCAGTTAGTTGGTCTGACAGAAGGACGGATGGACAGACGTCGGACATGGAACCACAGTTAGTCATACTCTTTTGTCACAACGACAAATTGTCATTTAAGAGTAACGTTAACGTAATAAACCACCCCTACACCAAAAATAAAATGATAACAATAAACTAAAAACCCCTACACACGTTTACGTTTAGCTTTAGTTTAAGAGAAAAAAACATCTAGAGCGAGAGAGAGACTAAATTAATACGAGACGCAGAGAATGAGCGGAATTCACTTTGTGTGAGTGTTTTTCTTTTATATTTTTCTTTAGTGCAAAGGGGCCTGGCTGCTGAAAAAAAAACAAAAACAAAAAAAAACAAAAATATTAGCGGCAAAAAGAAGGCATCATGTTCAGCAGTGGTTCTTTATCGCTGTTACGCGTATCACTTGTGATACGCAAGACAATCAACAGCGATGGCTATTAACGCCCTACGTGCGACCGTATTAATGGTAATAATGTTTGTGACAGACAACACACACTTGATAAAGAAATAACGTAAATTTATATGCATATGTATGTGGATAGAGTTGGTTGTAAACTACCACCCCAACCAAGCAATTAAGCAGGGAATATCATACAAATGTAGTCTTTATTTTAATCCTTACATATGGAATATAGAGGCAATACGAAATATGTATGTAATATAATTTTTTTGGACAATTGAAGGTCTAGACAGATTTTGGTTTCTTAATTACAAATAATCATCAGTACTCTTGGTCATTCAAAATACAGAAAAGAATATATATAAAATGATTATAAGATTTTGTGATTTTATTTCTTAAAATGTCTGGGACAAATCAAAACCAACCACATTACAGAAGCGCTGTTAAAATTCTGACTCCATTTAAATGTGGAAATATCAAGGAATTTGTTAAGAAACTTTCCATTACGAACCTGTATGTATGAAAGTATAGGCAATATTGCTGCCATGTGAATGTAGTGACGTGACGTTTGTTATTGAGATGTCCGGCATTTACGGACAAGTCTATATGTAGAAATCACCAATAAGAGATTTTGACTTTCGTTATAAATTATAATATCTCTATTAGATATCCGATTATACCTTAGACAATTTGATGCTGATATTGATCGATGTTATTTGAACTTGAAGGATACCGTAGTTATTATTGAGCCTAAAAGCGATTTATGTCCCAAATTCTTAAAAGAGGATGACACGAACAACTGATTTCATTGTCTTGAATCCATCTGTATGTGCACGGAAACAACCACTTAAAAGGAGGGAAGGACTTATGAGATTCCGTAGAGATATGATATTGGAATTGTCTCAAAAGAGACAGTTATGCGATACAGTAATCAACTCGGTAGAAGTGTTCCATTAAACTCAATCTGCCAGCAGTGTTCTTTACCATTTCTAGAAAATATATTGGAAGCCAGATAAGAGTAATGAGAAGAGGATAATGTATTATCCTCTCTCTGCTAGGCTTTCTCAAGCATCAGACGATTACTCCATACAATCTCATATACCCAATGAAATTTCTGAACATTATTTCATCTAGTTACGGGTTTAAATGTACTTTAGTTCCCTAATGGGAGTCAAAAAATCAAGAGGAAAAAACAATTAAAATTCAGAATATTTAGTTTTGATCAGATTAATTGAAAAAAATTTTTGATCATATATGTGAGTTCCTAAGATTAAAAATTTTTTAAAGGATATAAGTAAGAGGTGATGGGAACCAACTGATGTTACTGATTTAGATTCTTAAAAAACATCATTGTGGAAATCCCACCAGAAAAAGTCTTAGAAATTGATTTTACGAGGTGGCCAAGGTGATCATCACCTTGGTGCCCGTTAGAAAGAGTTATCGGTTAATTTAAAACAAATGTTAAAAACATCTTGTTTATAATAATAACTCCAACTTTAATTTGCTAAATACCAAATAAGGTGAATTAATTTAAATGTAATTTATAATTACAATTTTATACCATTTTACCCATATTTAGGAAACCCTGAAATTTATTATGTTTTAGAGGCTTTGACTGGCAATGTGTGTCATCAGGCATGTATTTTTTATATTTTTTCCATAAACCACGACAAAAGATCCAACAACCATCATCATCGTCATCCACATCATTAGTATCAAAAGCAAAAACAGAAGCAGCAGTTAGAGTAGTTGTAATAAAAAATAAAAAAAATCGTTCAAAGGCAAAAGGCCCTTTTAAAATACATCATCATCATCAGCATGCATACGAGTACATGAAGACAAATATTTAAACTCACATATAGACGAAAACAGACAGACAGAAATTCATAAACAGGCACACAGTCACTGATACAGTCACAGCTATAGATACAGAGATACTCTGTGCCTCAGTGTTGTTTGTACTGAACGGATTCAAAAGAGGCAGTAGTGGATGGATAGATGGATGAATTTATTATGCCTTTTTTGTTGCTATTGCTTTCTTTGCACAGCAACTACAGCAATAATAATAACAACAACAACAATGAGAGACATAACTGATATAGAAAATGCTTACTTAGTGAACGAATATTTACGAGCAAAAACTGTGAGGATTCGAACAATATTCAAGTCAAAAAATAAATATACTACATACAACAACAACAGCAGCAACAACGACGATGGCAAGAAAAAGTATGTGAAACATATTTACTGTTGCCATTTGCTTCTACTCCAAGTGCTTGCTTTCGCTTGCTACCACTGCCTCTACCTCAAAAAGCCAGAGGAGCCACAAAGAAAATATAATCACAAACAGCCAGTCAAGCATACCAAACATACTAAACCATACAACAGCTATAGTCATACAGTCAGACGAACAAACCTGCCGATGAACTAGTGAGCCAGTGTGTTGGCCAACAAGCCATTTAGTGGAGCTATTCCAGCCGGGCATTAGGCATTAATCGTTTTTGCTAAATACTGAAAATGATTGAAGAAATGTGATAAAAAAAACGAAATAATCAGAGAAAAATACACAAAAGAAACAAAACTCATTACAACAACATCAACTAAGGCAGTGGCAACAGCTACAACATTGTTCCAAAACTAAACAAAAAAAGATATAAAATCAGGTTCAATGAAATCTGAGGGACAGACACTCAAATACAAAACAAAAAAAAACAAAAATAACACTGACACACCAACATACACACTTGCAAATACACATTTAACACACCAATTGACCGAAGATTTGCCTGAAATCAAGCATCTAAAACAATTAGATACTAAAACGAAACTTCATGCAAACGAAAAAAAAACAGCAACAATAAACAAGAAAAACACAACAATGACGACGAAGAGTAGTCGTAGTAGTAGTATGTATCTTAAAGATACTTAAACAAATTTTTGAATTTATCATTTAATGTCTTGTTAATGTATACATGTCATTTCAACACTAAAATCAGGAACGTGTCGTCGTGGGTGATTCAGCAAAGTGTTGTCAATTAATTTATTTCTTCTCTTCTCAACTTGCTAGTCTTCTTTTGTTTGTTTTCTTTTCCAATTCTGCTCTTTTTGTGTCATTGTTGTAGTTGTTGCTTTTGCTTTATATGTTATGGGTTTTTATGTTCAATTTGACGTTTAGTTGTTTTTAGCATGATTCGACAACAAATTGTTCTTTTTTTCTCATTTTCAATTTGTATGTATTTCAAATAAAATGATCAAGTTTTTACCGCTAATTTTTAATTATCACTTCAATGGACTTAGTTAAGATATTTAATTATCTACTTATTGTTTGTTGTTTTTTTCTCGTTTTGCTTTTTCTTGTAGCGGAGGTTTAGTTTTAAGTGGGTTGGAATGATTCTTGAAAATATTTCTCACGCAAGTTTAATTCATAAAAGTCATGACTGTAAAGGAAGTGAATTCTTTAATATTTCATATTTCAAAAACGTTTTTAAGAATGAGTGTAAGATTTGCGATTATGGGTTTTCAATGCTCCCGAATGCTAGGTTGTTCGTTTAGATTTTGGATGAAGCTCTGTGTTTTCGTTTGTCCGATTCCGTTTGTTAGAATACATACCATTATACTAATATTGATCTAATGGATATGGCTTTAGTTCTCTTGCGGAGGCTTCATACGTTTTTTATTTCATGTAGGTTAAACTATAGGTCATCCTTTTACCACACACAAAGTGCACATGTGTTTTTTTTCGCCCATTCCTTTAACTTTAATCTCATTCCCTGTATAAGGTTTTCACGTATCAGCTAAACTTCTTTAAGTAATACGTGTAAAAGTGACATATTTAATATTACAGATTATCCCTGAGTGGATTAGTGTCCAGAGGTTGCAGAACTTACAACTTGAAGATAATCCTATTAAGATTATCTAACAGTCCGATAAGATCTTAATGTTCGATATTGTCTTTATTACCCTCAGCCTTTATAATGGTAATTATCTATAGAAAATATATTCATATTTGTGAATTTTGAAAAGTAGATTCAAACTTTTTAGCTCTTTCTATAAAATCTCAGCTTAGTTATATAACCAAGTATATTTTTATATATCCAAGTTTGTACAAAACTTCTCGTGGACGCCTAGTTTCTCAACCAAAAAAACATAACTCAATCACCTTCATGGTTACCTTTGATTCATCAATAGTACTAGAGGTCTGGCAGAAAGAATCATTAGAGAAAAATATATCATGTGCACCTTTCAGTAGACCATATAAATCTCCAATGGAATTTTTCCCCGCCTTTATTAACAAGGTAGAGATATAATTGTAGAACAGTTTTCAAGATTTTTTACGAGTTATGTACCTAACTCTTGGCTTGGATTTAAAATGGTCCTCATTGTCAAAATCCTATAGACCAATTAGGTTAAGTTCGTTTTTCCTGAAAGCAATGGAAACAAAACTGGACAATTATATTAGAGAAACCTATATATTAAAGAACTCGATTCGCCTATTTGAATTTGCTTGCCAATCCATCAAATCAACGGTGACTGCTATTAATCATGTTATGACGAGAATTGAGAAGGTTCCAAACAAATAATATAAACATACAAGTGGCCTACGACAATACGTCACATAATGCTTTAGACGTTGCTTTAAGTAGAAAATGCGTCCGTCAGACTCTTGAAAGAGTAATTAAGTTAGAACTTTATGGGAAGGAAACTTCTGAACACATACTATTCAATTACCCAACACTAAGGATTCGTCAAGCAAGTATTTTAGGCGATGCCAGTCAAACAAGTAAGTTTCATGCGTGAGTTAAACCTGTTACGGTGAACCAGAACCAAAAAAGATTCAAAACAGCGACGTAGTGCTTAGTGCCCTCTCTAATGTAACCGACCATTTCTTAATAAGATGCAATGGAACTTCATTTTACGGATGAACAGGTGATAAATGTGTTTGAGAGGAGAGTTCTACTTTTTACAGAATGACTTTTCTGTTATGAAGACTTGGACTTTTTTCGCCAATGTTGCAAATAAGGGCATCTAATGATTAATATTTATTTCTTTGTAATTGCAAGTATTATACGTTTAAAGCTTGTCTATATAGACCGATTTCAGGTGATAAGGTCTAAATCTAATCCCATTTCTACCACATCTTGTTATCGTTTAACCGGTTGTTAGTTAAGACAACTTTTGTATGAGAACTGTTAAAAAGAAAGGTTAAACGTCTCAAGTACCCATTTCATGTTCCATTGATTTATTATCAAAGTACACCATAGTAATCAGTTATTTCCGCACGATTCAGAATGATTATTTTAAAGAATGACACCATCATAATCACCCAATTAAATATTCCAACGATTTTTATTTCTTTTAAATTCTGATAATCTAAAATATGCAGGTCCCCATAATAAAAATCCAATAACTTAACATTTTAATGAGTTATAAAAATTTTTATTATTGTAATAATTTTTAAATTCATAAGCGAAGTACATATTCCTATTAACTTATGCAAATAATATACTTACTTCAATTAAAGAATTTGTAGAGTGTAAATTAATCTTTGACTGACTGTAAGTGATAATTTTAATAAACCGCAAAAAAAAGAACACCAATGGGTTTTAATGTCATAAATTTGCAAATCATTAATAAAGAAGCAATGAAAAACAGCAATCAAAAGTACATACAGATGTACATACATATGTATCTATTAAAAATGGGTAAAAATGTGGTAAAATTTGTGTGGAAAAAACACTTTTTTATTACACACATAACTAGTGGATATAAAGGAGTTAGTTAAAAAAAGATAAATAAATAACGTAGTCCGTTTATCTAACCTAGAACGCCAATGGCGAACACTATTCTCAAACTCACATTTTCTTTTAACTTATTAATAACTTAAACATAAAGTACGTGATCATGAAATAATTCAGTTTTAATCACCTTCTCATAAATTTGATAATTTATATTATTTAGACCTTTAACAGTTTATAACTTCCTAAGTCACCCGCTCTCACACACACGCCCACACTCTGTTTCCTTAACACATACATACATGTGTACATTGAATATTTAAATTTATTGAGTTAATTAAAAAAATCCTTTAAAGATTCTTGCACATCGACATTAATCGTTTTCTGTTTGTATTAGTATGAGTATTTAAAAATTAATTAAATTTAAATTTTCTCATAAATATTCGTACATTGTTGTTGTTACATTTTTTTCACTTCGGTATTCGTATTCGGTATTGTTGCTGTTGATTTCTTTTATTTATTGCGAGTAAATTGCTCTTTAAGCTCTTTATGACACCAACTGTTGGTTGTTTGAATCGTTTGTTGGTCTGTCTTCATGTTTATTTTTTTTGTTTTTAGAAAAGCGAGTATCTACACGTACCTTCTTGTTTTTGTATTATTTTTTTCAGTTTTTCTCTTCATTATTTTTTTGTTGCAGTTAAAACAAGTTTGTTTTTAATTTTGTTTTCTTACTTTTATAACAAAAATTGTGCAAAGACATAGTTTTTAGTTTTTTTGTCAGTTTTTTAAATGTATCTTTTACTTCTGTTGGACTGCGTAAAGACGTCTGAAACTTAAAGAAAACCATAAATGAAATCACACACCGAATCATAATCAAATAATTTCTAAAGACTTGCAATTTACACATAATTTATTATGTTTTATTTTTTAGTTTCTTTTCTTGTTTTTTTCATACATACTTTGTTTAGTCACATTAGTTGAGTGAAATTAACATGACCTTAAGTCATAGAATTCAATCACTAATCGTTGAAAATTAGTTTGTTTTCGTTGACTGTGTAACAAACACATGATTTAAAATCAAATTGCCTCAAGTGTTAGTATGTGTATTAAGTTTATGATATTAATTTTCAAAAGTACTATAATATAATCATGGTCCATAGTCAATATTTACATTATTGACTTACAGATTCGTCCATAGTCTTGAATAGACTAAGGATAATTCTATAGTTCTGACTCTTGATCATTCTATAGTTTTCACAAACGGGACTATAAACTAGAAAGCTACTGCTTATTGTCTGGACTACAGAACAGTCTATAGTCGGGACTATAGACTCTATAGTGTGGACTATAGAGTCTATAATCCTGACTATAGACTCTATAATGTAGACTAAAGATTCTATAGTGTGGACTCTATAGTCAGGACTATAGACTCTATAGTCAGGATTATAGACTCTATAGTCAGGACTATAGACTCTATAGTGTGAACTATACACTGTATAGACTCTATATGTACTATATACATAGTCCTGAGTATAGACTCAGACAGAACAGTCTATAGTCGGGACTATAGACTCTATAGTGTGGACTATAATCTACCTTGAATATAGACTCTAAAGTGTGGATTATAGACCACTCTATAATCTGGACTGTAAATCACTGTATATCCTGCCCTATAGACCATTCTATAGTCTGGACTATAGATTAGCATATAGTCTGGACTATAGATTAGCATATAGTCTGGACTATAGATTAGCATATAGTCTGGACTATAGATTAGCATATAGTCTGGACTATAGACCATTCTATATTCTGGACTATAGATTAGCCTATAGTCTGAATTATAGAGCTATCTATAGTCTGGAATATAAACAGTCTATAGTCTAGACTATAGACCACTCTATAGTCTGCACTATAGAACATTCTTTAGTCTAAAATAGTCTGGACTATAGACCAGTGTAGTACATCTATTTAATTATTAATTTTTAAATTAATATTTCATTCTAGTTTACTATTCTCTTGCTTCTCTTTTAAACATTTTTCACATTAAGATAAGATTCATGTAAAGTTTTCACATTATGTTCTTTACCCAGTTAATGTTCTTTAAAAAAATAATATTTGTTTTTTAGCAAAAATAACAAAAATAACCTAAATATTATAAAATTGGCCTTAAATATGCATTATACTCGAAATTTTGCTTGTTGCTGTTTTTTTTCATATTGTTTCTCAATGAAGCAAAAAAAAAAGGTGGAATGACCGCACCTTGGATTGCTGGTGTTGTTTTTGTTTTTTGGAACAAAATTTTATTTTTTTTATTTTGACGGTTTTGGTGTGTGGTTGCATCTTGGCAACGTTTTCACGTTTAAAATTGTATTTGAATTACAACTGATAAGTTTTGATACTCGTTTTTGTTAAAGTGTTTAAAAATAAATTGTTTTTTTTTTGTTTAATAAAATTGTTTTTGTTGTATTTAAAATAAAAATTATATTTTTATTGAAGATCCATCCCCACATAACAAAAAAAAATATATAAACAACAAAAAAATGTGCCGGAAGTTATTTATTGTGTGAACATGCTTGTTACTTACAGACAGATGGATGGTTGGACAGACGGACGGAAAAATTATACATACATACATACATATGTATATATAAATATGTACTCTCACTCTCTGCTATATATAATATTGTATATTTCACATATGTCTTAAAAGTATTCATAAACTAATGATGACGAAGACGACAATAAAATTTTCATTTTCATGAAAGAAAACTTGAAATTTAATACAAGCTTTTGTTGGGAAATTAGCAATTGCTTTAGATATGTATGTATGTTGTATTTAAAAGGTATGTATATCTTGTAATTAACTGAAATACAAACTAAACGTGTTTAATTATAAATAATAATGTGTATAAAAGATAGAAAACTACAGCAACAACAAACATCAAACCAAATACATGTTAGTAAATCAAACAACAAAAAAAGCGCAAAAAAAACTGGCAATTTTCATTTAACCTTATTAAGTATCTGAAAGATACGCATTAGTTATGCATAAAACAGCAACAACAATTGAATCACACAAATTATAATAACCACAGCAGATAGCACAAGGCATAACCATACAATTAAAATATCTACAACACACACAGTCTACAAACACACAAACCCCTCAACAACAACAGCAAAAAACCCATAAAGTAAAACACACACAGATACTCAAATGTAGCCACCAGATACTTGTACGAGTTTAAAACAGTTTTTTCCTACTTTTCAATATAAAGAGCATAATTATGAGAAGGTTACGATGTACTGAGAGAGATTGTAAAATTATTTAATAAAGCAAACAAAAAAATCGAAACCAATTTACAGAGAGCTAAAGCAAATGTTAACAAATGAGAATGTTATGTATCTTTAAAATACGTACAAACAAAATGCAAAAATAAAAATCCAACAACAATAACAACAGCAAAATATTCTGAGTTGAAAATGTATTTCAAAACAAACAAACACTAAACAAGCTAAACAAACGTCAGACCCTGACAATCAGCTGTTTTCAGCGTGTTGTGATTTTTAAAATAAACACAAACTCTCTCTCTCTCTCTCACTAATGGCCATTGTCTCCCCATTTCTTTCATTCACACATTTAAAGAGTAAAATTAACAATATTAAGAGAGAAACTTGTTGTCGAAACATAACAAAAAGAGTTTGCAATCTCATAGATACCAGCTAATAACATAACAAATATTGTCAATAAAATTATATTTATTTAAAACAAAACAATTTTATTAAACAAATAATTGTTTATCAGTTTTTTTTTTATTACTTACAACAATAAAAACAAATAATATTAAACTTTATTTTCTTTTTCTGGGCAAAACAAATTAATTGAACAAATTTGCTGGTTTCATTTTTAAGTTTCTTGTTTACAAACAGCTGTTGACTTTTGAAAATATTTATTCATTTTTTCTCTCTTAATATAATCAGAGAAAAATGTTAAGAGTTAAAAAAATATTAAGATTTTTTTTACAAAAACAAAGTAACAACAAAAATTAAAAAATATAATAAGTAATAAAAATAAATAAAGAAATTTCTTATCATTTTGATTGTTTTTATTTAAAAAAAGTTTAATAAACATTTAAATAAATGTTTATAACTTGTTTTATATTGTTTTTAAGTATTTTGTTTGTTTGTTTGCATACTCTTTTTTGAAAATAGTATATGTATTTTATAGATACTTATGTATTTAGTTTTTGTAAAGACAAGTTATACATATTTCCTATTAATTCACCGATTGGGGTTTTTTCGATTTTGTTTACGACCTGAAAAAATGTTCATATTTAAAACGAAACAAGCCCCACAAAAACGAATAATATTGAGTAAAAATAAAATTAAAATATTGAACGAAAAACATTAAATAAAATATTTTAATACCAAATGGAAAAGAAAAAATTAACAAAAAAGAAGAAACATACAAAAAATTATTTTATTTTATACTATGAGTTTGGTTTTTGTTGCTATAGTCAGTCAGAGTCTACTTGTTTCGTTTAAAAGAGTACGATACTAAAAGTAGTAGTAGTAGTAGTTGGCTGTTGTATCTATAAGTACGTGTATCTCTATACAATATATGTCTGTATGTAACTACAAAATATATATTTATTTATTTATATGTTATACGGAAAGTATGTTTGATGGTTGTTTTATTTTATTTAAGTTTTTTTCTTGTGCTGTTTTGTAAACTGAAAAGACATTGAACGCTACTTTTTGTGCACCACAGAACAGGGTTTTAAAGAATCAGTTCATTGCAAGTGAGGAAATTTTGTTTTTTATCGGTTTACAAAATTTATATAATATTAATTGTAATACACAAACAATTTTATCTATAAAACTGTTATACACAAAATTTTCTATATAAAAACAAACGGTAAGGCACAATTTCTTTTAATAGAAAAATTGTTATACATAATTTAAGAAAAAAAAATGAAAAATGTTATGCATATAATTCTCTTATTAAAAATAACACGTTCTTTCAATACAATTTTATATATAAAAACTGTTATATCCAAACTTTTATTAAAAAAGTGTATAACACAATTTCTTTTGTAAAAAATACCATTATATTACACACAAAAAACTGTTGTAAAGAATTTTATATAGAAAAACTGTTATTCACTTTTAAAAGTTAAAAAATCTGTTAAACTGTTTAAAACTATAATTTTTATAAAAAAAACCGTTATAGTAAAACTGTTATACACCGAATTTGTTATACAAAAAACCTTTCTTTACATTAAAACTGTCTATATAATGTAATTATTCACAATATATAACAAGTAAGACTTTTTATACAAAAAACTGTTATACAAACAATTTTAAAGGAAAAAACTGTTATACACACAATTTTTCTAAAAGAAAACTCTATTATACACAAGATATTTCTATATAAAACTGTTGAATCCACATACAGTACATACATAAATAAAGAATTCTTTTATACAAAATAATTTTCTGTAGCAAAAACTGTTCAAAACTTAGTTTTTCATATTAAAAATTATATACAATTTTTTCTACAGCAAGTAAGAGTGTTTTATATATAATAAACTGTTATACATGTTTCATTTAAATTTCATTTTTATCTGCAATCTGGGTTGCAAGTTATTCCGATAACAAGGAATCAATCCAGAAAAACCTTTAAAATATTCCTATAAAATGAGAGCACAATGAATACATTCTTTGAGTTTTTCTTCCAAAATAAAACGTATAGTCAGTCTCGTATACACTACATTCAGTCTGTCAGTTAGTGTATAGTTTTTGCTTGACTATATGACGATATACATTAATACGACTTACAAACAAACAAACCAACAAACATCTATCTATCCATCCATACAAAAATGTACAACGTTGTATCTGAGCGCTCGTATTATTATTTTTTTTTTAATTTTTGAGATACTCTTTTGCGTTTAACATAGAAATAAAAATTCAACAAGAAGAAAGAAATAAAATAGAAAAACAACAACAACAACGACGGCAAAAAGCAAGAAAAAAATTTAATGAAAAAAAGTATCTCACAAATTGTTTGATAATCAAGCGTGTATTACTAACAAATTTAAAATACAATGACATGCTTATTTGTTAAAATGTCTATTTATGTAAAATAAAATAAAATTAAATTTTATTGAAATGGAATGAAATAAAAATGTTTGGAAAAAACACATAAAACCATATTGTAGGTATAAGTTAAGGTTTAAGAGAACAAATAGATAAAGAGTTAAGTTTTTTTATAAATTTAGCAAAATTTAATTTAATTTTTTAGCAAATAGAAAATCTTTAATGAAATAGAATGATATTTAGAAAAGTGGAACAAAACATAAGGGGTAATAATTGTGCATACATATGTTTTCGTTATTACAAATAAATTGTAATTAAATGTTGTTAATAATTTCTAATTAAAATGTTATGTTTAAAGACTTTAACTAAAAATTTATTTCAATATGTATTTGTGGCGACATATTAAAACATTTGAAAACAATTTCATTTTTATTTTGATTAAATACGAAACTTTAACCCACCAACGCCGCCAGCAGCACCATCCATAAATACTGGTTGGTAGACTCTCAGTCCATGAATTAACCAAAATTAGATTCATTGAATTTGAAATGAATTGTAAAACTTTTTGAAAATTGTTTTTGTTTATTAACTGCTTATAAATTAGGCATAATTAGAGAAAATACTCTTTTTTTGTTTTGTTCAGATGTGTTGAAATCAACTCTGTGTAACACAAATACTCTTTTCTCTTCATGCCCTCTCTTTATGTTAAGTTGGTTTAACCAAAGAAAAAATGTGCGTGAGAAAAACACACAAAAACTAAACTCATATATGTATGTACCTACTACATCCACATATACTACTTACAAAAGTATATACATATGTTTGTTGTTATTGTTTCATATTTATTAATCTCAACTGAGACACATTTGAAATTCCAACAATGAACAGCAGAAAAAAAGTAATAACAA
This sequence comes from Lucilia cuprina, assembly GCF_022045245.1. NCBI lineage: Eukaryota > Metazoa > Arthropoda > Insecta > Diptera > Calliphoridae > Lucilia > Lucilia cuprina. Next base: position 22,301,408 of record NC_060951.1, read on the forward strand.
TAAATTATACACTCAAAAACAAATTAATAGAATTGAATAATTTTTGGACATTTACTACAAACATATATAGACAACAACAAGACAGACTGTCAGACAGTCAGTCAAACATACGTACAAATAAAGAAACAATTTTCCAAACCAGATTTAATGAAATTTAGCACAAGTTTTTTTTCTATTTGATTTTTTTTATATTTATCAATCTGTTTACGTTTCAATAAAGACATTTAAAGTTTAATTTAGAAAATTGGGGGTAATTGATCAAGTGTCAGTTGGAAAGAAAAAGAAAACACTAAATTTGTGAGTTTTAATGTAACTTCTCTTATAAAGTACATTGTTTGCTGGAATATTTTACGATGTATGATGCATATATTTTATCTTTACTCAATCGATTCTACATATATTATATATAAATATCAGTTATTGCCAGTAAGTACCAAAAATTTCACTCTAAGACTATCAGGATACTGTGTGTTTAATTTTATGTTTCTATGCAGAAAGAAAAAATACCTTAAAGTCCCCTTTTTTAAATGTTCATTCAAACAGCGTTTTTTTCATTATAATACAAGAAATCAAAAAGTACCAGTTTCACAACTAACAAGTCAGTGTATTATATTCGACTATGCCGAATCTTATATACCCACCATCAAACCGTATGCAGTAAAAAAAATACTCTCCTATAAACTGATATTATTATGAGATTTTGGCTTGTAAGATTCTTACTTCTGTATATCGAATTCCATACCTAGTAATTCCACTTCTAAGCTAGGAATGTGCGTTAAAGTCAATTTCTGAAGGGGGGCCTTATATAAGGGTATGATCAATTTTGGACCAATTCTCATAAAATTCGGTAGAAAGATTTGTGCTTTTATGTTAAATATTATAAAAAAACGAAAAATTCTTAATATAGATTTTAATTCCTCCAGAATCACATATAGATCTGATCTTTCATAGATAAACTGAACTCAAAAAGTGCAAGAGTGCCACTACGAAAAATTACGAGAAAATAAGTTTGTTGTACTTTTAAAAATTACCAGAACTAGTGCAATGGAAAATCAATCAGTAAGTCAGTCGACAAAACTAAATTGCTCAGATAGAATATGTATGGAGTTTAGAGGACACTATGAAGCGATTCCTCCAAAAAATGGATGCTAGATTTATGCTTACAATAAATTTACTTATAGAGAATTTCATCTCAATATTAGTGTTTAAGTAAATTTTAGATAATTATTAAATTTTCTTGCACAGTTACCTATATGAAGACTAAGGTCCTATAAAACTCGGTTTAAGGTTAATTTCTAAAAATTATATTCATGTGACTTACAAACATCTGGATAAACTCAATATAACTACCTCACTAAAGTAGCGTAGGGTACCAGCATATAACACACAGACACAAGGCAAACGTTTGTAAATGTAGGTATAAATTTTATACCTACATAAACATTTTTTTTTATTTTGTTTTGTAGAAGAACAAAAACAAATACACATGAAGATTTTAAGAGAAAAAGAGCACAAACAATACAAATACTTTATACTCATCTCTTAAATTTACATTTGAGAACAATACATATTCGAAACGTTTTTTGAGCGATTCATTTAGTGCGGGGTGGTTTTTCATAGTGTACGAACGTATAAATAAAATGCCTCGTCCAAAGAACAGTGCGCTATATTCATATTTTTTAATAACAATGGATAAACAAGCCATTTGTAGAAATGAAAATTGTGATAATAAAATATTAAATAGTCATCCGGGAAATCTGGAGCGACATTTGAAAAAAATTCATCCACTTATTTTTGAATGTTATTTGAAAAAAAAACTTTATAATGATGTTCTAACCACTAATATCAAACGTGAAGTTTTAAATGATAGTTCTGTGAGTGATGGTTTTACTACTAGTTTTAACAGCGAGACGACACCTGCATGGACTTCTGCAATAAATAAAGAACACATACAAATGGCTCTAGTAGAGTTATTTACAAAATGCGGCAGACCTATTAGTTTGGCAGAAGATCGACCATTTAAAATGCTTGTCACTCCAACATTAGAATCACTTAATATGAAAGTAGATGAACATAATGTAATAACACTAATTACTCAATATTCAAATAACATCAAGAATGAAGTTAAAGAAGAACTTTGTGGAAGATTAATCTCGTTGAAAATTGATGGAGTCACTGTGAATTCTGTAAGTGTTCTCAGTGTAAATGTACAATTTATTAAAAACAATAGTGTGGCAATTAAAACAATTGCCATAAAAAAAATAACTCAACAGCCCACAAGCGAGTATTTGAAAAATATTGTACTGGAAGTCCTTAGTTCCTATGAAATAAATTTAAATCAAGTGGTAACAATAACAACCGACAATGGAGCTAATATGATTAATGATTCAAATTACGACATAAGCAGTAGTAGCTCAGATGAAGTTTGTAATATAACCGATTTCCTGGGAATGGACTCTAATTTATCAATGGATAATATAATAAATGTTCGTTGTGGATCCTACATTTTGCAAAAGTGTGCGACAGATGTAATTAAATCTACTGATATTAAAAAGAAACTTGACTCTATTAGAGCTTTAATAAAAAAGCTTGGAACACAAAAATATACAAATTTGATGAAATGTGGAGACTATAAAATGCCGTTATTGGATAACATAGCGAAATGCAGCTCCACATATCTCATGCTTCAGCATTTTATATCCTTAAAAGAATTTATTGATGATAATTTAGATGTTTCCCTCGATATTTGGAATTTCGCTAATGAATTTATAAAAGTATTTCAAGTTATGAATACAGCATCGAACAAATTACAAAGTGAAAACTTGATATATAGCGATCTCTATATTGAAATAACAAATATAACAATAAAATTGGAAAATCTTCCGTATTCTGATTTGAAGCAGTATTTAACAGAAAGCTTAAATAGACAGAAAAACAAAATGCTTGAAAATGATTTATTTGTAACCGCCATCTATCTGGATCCGAGAATTAAAGTTTGTCTGACGTCTAGTCAGCGCGCAAGAGCCAAGAACTGTATAATGCAATTACATACTCGTTTATTATATTTAAAAGGTAAATTTTATTGAAAAAAATCTTTTTTTATATAGTATATATATGAAAACTCTCCTATTTCCCCACAGATTATGATGAATGTGAACCAATGCAATCGACAGAAACTGATGAGAGCATAACAAATTCACCTTTAACTGTAAGCAACGCTGTTGATGACGAACTTGAGGAATATTTCAAGTCATTTGAAAAAACTTCCGACATGGATATTTCTACATCCCATTCAATTGATCAAGATATTTTAATATATGAAAATCAAAATCGTTTGGGAATAAAGGAAAACATTATTGATTATTGGAGCCAACAGAAAAATGCTTTAACCGAAATAGCTTTCGTAGTATTGGCCATACCATGTACTCAAGTAAGCGTTGAAAGGTTATATTCGGCCATTGAATACATACAATCCGATCAGCTTAATAAACCGAGCTCTACAAATTTAGAGCATATTTTGCTAGTAAGAGCGAATGGCAACTTCAGTACTGATTAGTTTATATCTTTTAATTTTAGTTTCCAAATTACAAATTTGGCTTTAATTTTATGATTTTTTTTTTATTTAAACTACTATATTCTTAATAAACATAAATTAAAACTTAAAACGTTTCTGAATGCATTTTCACTTACTCGGAAACTTCTTTTAATGTGCAAATCAATCAGCAAACCTCTGGTCTCTTGGTTTTATTTTCTAGCTGAAAATATCATGTTTTTGGGTTGGCCAGAGGACAACCCATTAAATTATATGGAAAAAATATGTTTGAATTTAAATGCGTATAGCTCGGAATTTTTGCAAGTTTTAAAACCAAGTGAAAATGTTATATGAATGAATCTTAGATACCCACCATCAAACCGTATGCCGAAAAGAGAATGCTTCCCTATAAACATCAGGGTGATATTTGGAAAATATGACTTAAATCAATTATGAATTATAAAAACAAAATAATTTTGTTCAATTTTTAAACTGTAAGCGTTTGAGTTACCTCATAAGGATAAAAGTAGGATGAGTGCTTTTGGTTCGCGACGATCTCAATTGTGTCAAATTTTATTGCTATATTGGTATCCAGCTATATTGGGGACCTTGCATGGACGTATTTAATGCAATTTCCTAGACGGAACGAGTTTAAACAAGTAAGAGTGCTATATTCGGCTGTGCCGAATCTTATATATCCTTCACCATAGTGTATTTTAAACATATTAGTTTTATAATTTTTTTCCCGACCACATTATTATTACACCAAAAGCAAAACAAAATGAACAACAACAACGCTAAACGAAAAAAAAAACAAAATACGCAAGGCATCAAAGCCAACAGACATCTAACTAAACATACATAACGAAAAACACAGAAAAACAAAAATAAAATAAACAACGTAATAAAACCAACATACATCCAAATATACGAAGAGACTTCACAAAACAAAAACACACAGCTGAATAAAACCATATACATACATCTACACACACGTGTACATCGTTTTCTAATATACAGTGTTGTTGTTGTTGCTTATTTAACAAAAACATGAAAAAATATGACATTTTTTGATAAAATTTTCAGAGGTTGTCTCGGATTTTTGCTTATATCTCCGGTATTTATCGACCGATTTTGCGAAATAGCGGTCTTCTCGAAAGCATGTCTAACAGAATTATTGAAGATTCTGATCTCGCCGATATCAACAGACAGACGGACATGGCTTAATTGACTCCGCTATCTATAAGGATCCAGAATATATATACTTTATAGAGTCGGAAAATTATATTATAGAAATTACAAACGGAATAACAATCTTATATATACCCTTCTCACGAAAGTGAAACGTATAAAAACTATCAGACTTCTGTTTGATTATCAAAATTACCCGTTTTCATGTCAAAAATCCCACCAAGCAGCTTAAATACAATTGCCACCACAACCGCTGTCGATAATGAGTTTTTTGTATGACCTGGTTCACACTAGGAAACTTTTGATTTTGTGTGTGAGAGAAAAAGATGGTTGATATTTCTTTCTCTCACACATAAAAATCAAAAGTTTCCCAAAAAAGTTTCTTAGTGTGAACCAGGTCTATGGAGAGCAAAATATCTTCTTGTGGTTGGCGACATTGTTCTCTCATTTTCATTTTGTGGCGTTGCCATATGTTCACAATATTTATGTGTCATCGCTCGCTCGCTTTTTTGTGTGATTTGTTGACAGCTGTTTCAATTGTAATTAAGCTGTAAATATTAGATTTTACTTAACATAGTGCAATGGATTCTCCAATCAGTAGGTAAGTAAGTCGAAAAAATTAATTTCTCAGGTAGGCTTTATATGAAATTTAGAGCACACTATGTACCAATTTCTACAAAAAATGGAGGATAGATTTATGCTTACAATAAATATATGTATGGAGAGTTTCAACTCGATTTTAGTGTTTAAGTGAATTTTGGATAATCATTTAAGTTTTCTATACCTGTATAAATACTAAGATCCTATAAAACTCGGCAGTTTGTCATTCTCTTTTGCTTTAAGATGAATTTATGAAAATATACATTAACTCATTATGACTACCTCACTAAAGAAGCGTAGGGTACCTGAATATAACACACAGACACAACGCAAACGTTTGCCATTGTAGGTATAAAACATTAAAATTTTTTTCATTTCGTTTTGTAGAAGAACAAAAACAAAAACACATGAAGATTTTAAGAGAAAAAGAGCGCAAACAAAACGTATACTTTATACTCATCTCTTAAATTTACATTTGAGAACAATACATATTCGAAACGTTTTTGAACGATTCGTTTAGTGTGTGGTGGTTTTTCATAGTGTACGAACGTGTAGATAAAAATGCCTCGTCCAAAGAACAATGTGCTACGTTCTTATTTTATAATAACAAGGGATAACCAAGCCATTTGTAGAAATGAAAAATGTGATAATAGATTATTAAATACACATGGAGGAAATCTGGAGCGACATTTGAGAAAAGTTCATCCAAATATTTTCGAAAGTTATTCGGAAAAGAAACTTCATGGTGGTGTTCTAATCACTAAGATCAAACGTGATCTTTTAAATGCTAGTCCTGCAAATGATAGTTTTACTACCAGTTTTAACAGTGAGACAACACCTACATTGTCTTCCGCAATAAATAAAGAACACATACAAATGGCTCTAGTAGAGTTATTTACAAAATGCGGTAGACCTCTTAGTTTGGCAGAAGATCGACCATTCAAAATGCTTGTCACTCCAATATTAGAAGCACTTGATATGAAAGTAAATGAACATAGTGTAATGAAACTAATTACTAAATATTCCAATAACATAAAAAATGAAATTAAAGAGGAACTTCGTGGAAGATTAATATCGTTGAAAATTGATGGAGTCACTGTGAATTCTGTAAGTGTTCTCAGTGTAAATGTACAATTTATTAAAAACAATAGTGTGGCAATTAAAACAATTGCCATAAAAGAATTAACTCAACAGCCCACAAGCGAGTATTTGAAGAATATAATAATGGAAGTTCTTGGTTCCTATGAAATAAATTTAAATCAAGTAGTCACAATAACAACCGACAATGGAGCTAATATGATTAAGGCCTTTAATGATTTAAATTGCGACATAAGCAGTAGGAGCTCATATGAAGTTTGTAATAAAACCGATTTTCTGGGTATGGACTCTGATTTATCAATGGATAATATAATAAATGTTCGTTGTGGAGCCCACATTTTGCAAGTGTGTGCGACAGAAGTAATTAAATCTACTGATATTAAAAAGAAACTTGACACTATTAGAGCTTTAATAAAAAAGCTTGGAACACAAAAATATACAAATTTGATGAAAGGTGGAGACTATAAAATGCCGTTATTGGATAACATAGCGAAATGCAGCTCTACTTATCTTATGCTTGAGCATTTTATAGCCTTAAAAGAATTTATTGATGATAATTTAGATGTTTCCCATGATATTTGGAATTTCGCTAATGAATTTATAAAAGTATTTCAAGTTATGAATACAGCATCGAACAAATTACAAAATGAAAACTTGATATATAGCGATCTCTATATTGAAATAACAAATATAACAATAAAATTGGAAAATCTTCCGTATTCTGATTTGAAGCTGCATTTAACAGAAAGCTTAAATAGACAGAAAAACAAAATGCTTGAAAATGATTTATTTGTAACCGCCATCTATCTGGATCCGAGAATTAAAGTTTGTCTGACGTCCAGTCAGCGCGCAAGAGCCAAGAACTGTATAATGCAATTACATACTCGTTTATTATATTTAAAAGGTAAATTTTATTAAATTAAAATCTTTTTTATATAGTATATATATGAAAACTCTCCTATTTCCCCACAGATTATGATGAATGTGAACCAATGCAATCGACAGAAACTGATGAGAGCATAACAAATTCACCTTTAACTGTGAGCAACGCTGTTGATGACGAACTTGAGGAATATTTCAAGTCTTTTGAAAAATCTTCCGACATGGATATTTCTACATCCCATTCAATTGACCAAGATATTTTAATATATGAAAATCAAAATCGTTTGGGAATAAAGGAAAATATTATTGATTATTGGAGCAAACTGAAAAATGCTTTAAGCGAAGTAGCATTCGTAGTATTAGCCATACCATGTACTCAAGTAAGTTTTGAAAGGTTATATTCGGCCATTGAATACATACAATCCAATCAGCTTAATAAACCGAGCTCTATAAATTTAGAGAATATTTTGCTAGTAAGAGAGAATGGCAACTTCACTTATGATTAGTTTATCTCTTTAAATGTTAGTTTTCAAATTTTAAATTTGGCTTTAATTTTATGAATTATTATTTATATATTTAAACTACTGTATTTTTAATAAACATCAATAAAAACTTTAAACTTTTCTGGATGCATTTTTACTTACTCGGAAACTTCCTTTTAATGCGCAAATCATTTAGCAAACCTCTGCTCTCACCAAGATGGCCAGGGACAACCCATCAAATTGTATGAAAAAAATGTACATGCCGAATGTTGCATGGAGGGCAGAAGTAAAAATATGGGTGAGAGAAACCCATAAGGCCACTTAGAATATTGAAAAGATGAGTAGAACCACAAAGATCCTTTAGGCGTGAAGTCTCCATATAATGATGAAGTTGTCCTGTACAAGTGACACTATTGAATTGTAAAACGAGTCTACAATTTTTGGAGTTTAGATAGTTGAAGTACTCGATTAAAGTATTTGCAAGGATAAAGTGCTTCCACGAGTAGCAGAAATTGCCATGCATGCTATTAAGGGTACACAAATGATCGGCCTCAAGTTTACCCTAGGGCTGTGAAAGTACCGTTTGGCATGTTTGCTCATAGAGCACCCGACTTCCGAAAAAATCCCCAAAATTTTTAAAGTAAATGAACTTGTTTAGTTTTTAGTTGTAGAAAAAGTTTGGGTAATTAGAACCAGATATCGCTTAAAAATAGAAAATAATAACTAAAAGTGAGTCAAAATACTAAAAATATAAATATTTACTTGTAATACAACAATATTAGAGTTACTTCAATAACTTATTACTAATAGTTAATATTGTAATCTGTCAATAAACTTTAAAACAGTTACTCGTGTCTCAAGAAATCGTAACAGATAAACAAAATGAACTTGAAAAATATGTATGTATGTATGTATGTGTGTATGTATGTATGTATGTATGTATGTATGTATGTATGTATGTATGTATGTATGTATGTATGTATGTATGTATGTATGTATGTATTTATGAATGACTATTTAACAGCTTCACTAATAAAACTTATAATTGTATAATATTTTATTTTTCAATTAATACCAGTATTTATTTTAACAACTGTTTGTAATTTGTATTTCGTAGTTGTTGTTGCTGTTGTAAGTACTAGGAGATATTAATTATTACAAGTAGTTACCAAGTAGATCAAATTTTACATGAAAAAAGAAACAAAAAGTTACAGCTGATTCATCTACGAGTTGGAAAATAAAATTTATTAGTTGCAAGTAGTAAAAACTTTATAAATAGAGGGAGGGAGGTAGGTGGTGTGTTAGGTAGGTCTGACAGATGTATAGAAAGAGGGGTCTAGATGACAAACTTACTGACTGACTAACTGAGTGAGTGAGTAAGTGATTGACTACTTACACTTTAACACTGTTATTGTCGAAGTTGTTGTTGTTGTTGTCATACACTTTTAATGTTGTTTGTTGTAACGTTTAGTTTAAGTTTGATATTCCTGTGCTGTTTATTTGGGTTTTGTTGTTTTTAGTGTTGTTGGTATTGTTGTATGCAAGTATCTATACGGTGTACGTATGTATGTAAGTAGTATGGCGAGTATTATTCTCATACTTGTCGTACGTATCTTTAGGGTTGTTTACAATTTATTCATGGTGCGAGTTAAAATATTAAAATAACAACAAAAGTACGTTCGTAATTTTGTATAAATGTGTGTGTGTGCATGAATGTGTAGTAAGTTTACTGTGGTATGATAAATTCTGTATACAACTCTAGTGGTTAACATTTTTACTTCTACAATCCGAACAAATGAATGTGTTCGTATGCATGTATATATGTACGGATGTATGATGTGTACGCTTATATGTTTACGTATGAATTTGCTTGCATTTATAATTTGACGTAGTTTTTTTTCTCGGTGTGGTTTATTTTTATTATTTTTTTGTTTGTATGACTGTTTTTGTGTTAAAAAAAATTGTTTATATTCACTCATAAAGTTAGAAGAAATTTCTCCAAATTTCGCTTTTTAATATACCAGAACAGTTACAGCACATTTTATTGCTTGGCTTTATTTTCTACATTTATTTGTATTCAGTTTTTTTCTACCAAATTAAATACAAAAATCATTTATGAAAAAATGAATTGAAAATGTTTCCTATTAATTAAATATGATAAAAAGTTGATGTTTGAATAAAATATCGGTATATACTTGCAACGCTAAACTTAATAAAAAACAAAATACACAAGGCATCTAAACCAACAGATATCTAAACATACATAACGAAAAACAAAACAAGTAAGAGTGCTATATTCGGCTGTGCCGAATCTTATACACCCTTCACCAAAGTGTATTTTAAACATATAAGTTTTAAAAAATTTTTCCCGACTACATTAATATTACACCAAAAGCGAAACAAAATGAACAACAACAACGCTAAACGAAATAAAAAAACAAAATACACAAGAAAAACAAAATAAACAACGCAATAAAACCAACCTACATCCAAATATACGAACAGAATTCACAAAAACAAAATACACAACTCAATGACGCCAATAGCATCCAAACATACAAAACGATATACACAGCTGAAAACCAAATACATCTACACACGTGTTCATCTTTTTCTAATATACAGTGTTGTTGCTTATTTAACAAAGCATGAAAAAATATGACATTTTTTGATTAAATTTTCAGAGGTTGTTTCGGATTTTTGCTCATATCTCCGTTATTTACCGACAGATTTTGCTGATTTAAATATACAGTATTGTTCGAAACCTAAGCCACTTTTTTAGGCATTGTATACAAAGTGCTATATTTTCTATTTTAATTGATTTACTCAAAATTATATAATTGATAATAATCACATTATGTGTCTACATTATAATAACAACAACAACAAAAGTTTAATTCCATTTCGCTGTGAGTTACAAGAAAATAATAACTGAATTAACTCCATAAATAGCTGTTCGAAACTTAAGCAACTTTTTGATGTTCTTATGAAAATCTGTGGTCCTTTTGAGTTCCAAACACATTTATGGAATAAATTAGTTACTAGTTTAGTTCGTAATTAATCCCAAGCGGATTTTAAGCCATTCGAAAGCTGCAATGTTTTCTAAAACTGCGAGTTTCGACCCAGCGTTTCAGAATGTCGAACAGCATTTCTAAGGAACTTGAGTCAGGAGATTTTGATGGACAATCAAATAATTTGGGTCGCAGTACTCGATAACTGTTCTTAGATCAACTTTTCCAAAGGGTTTGGTTCATTATCATGCTGAAAATCGCAATAAAGTTAGTTGTTCTGTTCGTTGTTCTCAATCATATAATTCATTTTGTTGGCCAAAATCGTCCCAAGAAGAAAAACAATCCAACTCTGTTTGTGTTTCAACATCAGGACTAACCCTTCTCTTCCAAAATCATGGCCACACCCTTAAATTTTTGCTCTCCATTCATTGGGCTTTCACTAAAAGGATATGTTATGATATTTCCTTCAGCCTTTGAGCCTCACATACATTGCCTGAATTTAAGAAGGAAAATGTGGACCCGTTTATAAATTAAACTGTTTTTTTATTAGTCTTGCGTAATCTATTTCAATATTCTACCCAAAATTGTACAGATTTTGTAAAAAATCGAATTTCTTTATGTAAACTCTGTGCCATGTCACTGCGGGTTTCATATGCGGTTACATGATCGTACATTTAAAACTTAAAAAACATGGAGGTCAAGCAATTGTGGGCAAGATTTTTGGTGAGTAGAGAAAGTCCTGATGTTGAAATGCAAATAAAATTGGATTGTTTTACTTTCTGGGACATTTTTGGCCAACAAAATGAACCATAGGATTAAGTACATTGAACAGAACAACTTACTTTATTGCGATTTACAGCATGATAATGAACCAAAACCTTTGGCAATGTTGATCTAAGAGTAGTTATCGAGTAATTGGACCCAAACTCTTTGATTGTCCATCAAAATCTCCCGACTCAAGTTCCTTAGAGATGCTGTTCGGGATTCTGAACAGCATAATGTAGACACATAATATTATTATTATCAATTATATAATTTTGAATAAATCAATTAAAATAGAAATTATAGCACTTTGTATACAATGCCAAAAAAAAGTTGCTTAGGTTTCGAACAATACTGTACATCTACACACACGTGTACATCTTTTTCTAATATACAGTGTTGTTGTTGCATATTTAACAAAGCATGAAAAAATATGACATTTTTGATGAAATTTTCATTTATATTATAGAAATTACAAACGGAATGACAAACTTACATATATGTAAATACCCTTCTTACGAATGTGAAGGGTATAAGAACGAGTCGAAACTGATTAGAAAAAGGGGATTGTAAAAGACTCTTTTAGAAGTGTTGTCAAACAATTTTGTGTAGTTTAAAATAAGTTGTTATAATTCCCATTTCGTTTAACTATCTTCTACGGTAATTCAACTCATTAATAACTCAAAAAATTAAAAAGTTAATACAGGCTCATGAAAGACTCTTATAGAAGAGTCGGTAAAATTTTCAACAAAAATGTCATTTATGATCACCAAATAATCGCATATGTATATAATTATATTAATCATGCAGAAGAGTCATAAATGACACAAATGTGATAAAAAACAAGTACGAATGTATAGTCGGACATTGCCGACTATATGATACCATATACCAGTCAGTATGTTTAAAAAGTGTATTGTGGAATATTTTACGTATTATTGACAAAAAAGTGGGCTCATAAGGCAGTAAGGGTAAATATGGGCCTTTCCTTATAGAGGGCCTATCCTGCTAGAGGAATTAACGTTATTTATGTAGGTTATAATCGAAACTTTTTATTATCGTTATTAGGTACAATCGAATATTTTTGAATACGAATATCTTAATTCTCATAACAAGGTAATTTTTGAATCAAACAAATCACGATTTTTAAAACGTTATAACATTGTTTTAAATCTCATTTGGCGCCAGTACTCGACAAAATAACACAAAACAAACAAACAACGTAAAAAAGCTTTCGATTCTTACGAATCTTTACAAATAAATTGATAAACAACTTCTAGTTTTCAGTTGAAACTTTCAACAAATCATTATTAATTCTAAAGTTTATTGAAATGTAAATAAAATTGATTATAAAACAAGTTTATGGAATTTTACATAAACGGAAACAAATTTAAAATAAAATTGTTTTTAATTTGAAATTTTAAAACATCCTACACAAAATAAAAGGGTTAAGAAAACTGACGCGAAACTAAATCTAAAAATGTACTAAATACTACTATTACAGACAAAAAATAAGCATTTGTAATAAAAATAACAACAACGACAAAACTAAAAATAATAGTTATAACACAAACTACAATAAATTTATTTAAATGTCTCAAAAAACTCAATTAGCCTTCAAGCAAATAAATACCAGCAACAACAGCAACAAAAAAAATTTATAAATTATTTTTTTTTTTTAGATTTGTTTTATTTTTTTTTTACTTTTTTGCTTATGTGCATTTATGTGGATGTGGATTTTTTTCTGTATTTTTATGTGAGTATAATAAAAGTATCTAAAATAAAATAATTTTAAGTTAATAACAAAAACAACAGAAATAGCAACAGCAACAACAAATATTAGTAAATAAAATATAAAAAAATACCAGTAATAAATACAAACATACACACGTCTACAATAACAACACAAAAATAAAAGAAGAAAAAGCAAAACAACAACAACAGCAATGATAAGAGTAACAATAAAGTGAAGACAATATTTAGACAGCAACAAAAACAACAGCCAAATGGAATTTCCGATTTGGGAACGTCCAACGACAGCAAGCAATAGCAGCAGACAGACAACAGCAGAGATTTTACGGACAATAAACAATGATGAAGAAAAATAAAACACAACAATAACAAAACCAAATTCCCATCTTTGCTCTTTAACAGTGTTGTCAATTAATTATTAAAATTAAAAAAAATAACAATTAAATATATATTGTAATTTTCTAAAAGATATCCTAAAGAAGAAGAAGGATAATATGTCGGATGTTAATTCAAAACACTTTAAAAGTAAATTTGTCTTAGCGGTGTTATAACGTCCCAAAACGGTCCAAAAATGGCGTTATTTTAAATTTCAAACCGGTAACTGGAATTCCAAATGTTATGAAGAAATTCTAAGGTCAGATTTGACACTAACGCAGATCAGTTCTTTAGAAAAGTATACTTTGGTCTCTGGGTTAAACAATTGTCGACAGTACTCAGGCCTCGCAATCTTCTGAGTTTAATAAGGGGAATTAGTCATTTTATGTGAAATTCAGAGTCTTTTAAAACTCGGTAGTAAGATATTTTTAAATTTTAGCGATGAGTATCTAATACATAGTAAAGAGTAGTCGTTGGCAATAATATGGATTAATTTTTTATTCTAATTGTTTATTGCTTACAATTTATTACAAGTTATCGAACAAATTGTGTAAAAAAAACTAAACTTGTAATTATTTAATTATAGAAACAGAAACAAACTATTGACATTCACTTAATGACGGATAAGTACAACAACAAAAATCTAACTAAATTTCAAAACAACCACCAAAAACTTGACCAATTATTATAAACACAACAAAACAACAATTACAACCACAAAACGTTCTAAAAGATATTGAATGTTAAACATGAAATTAAAATCACTAAGAAAACACAAAATAGATTTTTTGTTTTGCAGGCGCTGAGATTTCTTTATAAGATGAAGCCGCTTTTTATAACCATAAACATTAAATTAACAAAAACACGAACAACAACAATAACAATAATAAAAGCAGTTAGTACAAAAATAAAACAACAACAATAGCAATATTAACGGAGGCAACTGTGAGCACAACAACAATAATAAATGTCCAGATACAACATGAATCCAATGGCAATAAAGATACAACAATAACAAAAAGCAAAGACAAAAACAATAAAACCCGAAATGAAACTCAACTCCAGCCAAAGACAGATAATACATTCATACGTACAAGTAGATAGATTGTTAAAGTTTTAGTTATAGATACATTTACCTGCATGCAAAAAATACATACTACAAAAATTAAAAAACAATCATACATACTTGTTGTTTAGAAATACATACAAAATAAATGCAACAACAACAAAGGCAAACTAAACATTGAAACACACACACTGCAAACATTCATACAAAAGTGCAGATACAGATGGATAGTTGTATGTATGTATGTTCGTTTGCATGGTCGTAGTAGATTCATAGATATGTACATATATGTACATCTAAATATTGTATAAAGTTTAATACGAATTATTCGTTAGTTGTTTGTCTGTTCAAATTTATGTTTCTATATATGTATGTGTGTTTGTATGTAGAAGTTGAGGTCTCTTCGACGATGATTATGATGATGGAACTCAAATGAAGTAAGGAACCAGCCACAAATAAACGTTCATGCAAGCATGTAGCCAAATAAACCAACCGAAACTACAACAACTATAGCAACTACTAATGTATGTAGAAAATGTATCTGTGAGATACTATAAAGTAAGCTAAATATTTAGAGTTATAATTCAACTACCTTTGAATAGTTTGTGTGAATGTAGAAAAACATCTATTATTTATTTTGGCAAGATTTTGATTTTTCAGTTATTTAAGAAAAACACACACAATACATAACCAATATTTTGCTGATTAAAGCTTTTTTATTGGTTTTCAGAATACTATACAGAATACTCATGCTCATAAATATTAACGCTTGTCATAAGGCTCAGAGAGAGAACTATGATTTCAGTTAATACCTCTTCCCGCGGTAAGCTTTGATTATCTCATGGATACCACTCAGAGATAATTTACAAATAAAGATCCATCTATGTTCAGAAAGTCTGTTTTCTGTACGTAATTCCTAAGAAGGGTATCATCCCGAGTAATATGACTCCCAAGATATTTGGATTTAGTTTTGAGGAAAGCCTGATTGAGCTTCAAAGTTTTACAGTCCGATGTACATGCTCTACATTTATCTGAATGGCACCGTGTGTCCACTCAGAATACGTACCATCATACTAACCTTAGACTTGGACGTTGCGTCGAATGTTTTTGTGTTCCCTTCCCTTTAAAGAAAGTAAATTTGCTTTTTCATACCAAGTGGACTAGTACCCATATGATGAAAAGTTTTCTCCTGTGAAAATATTGCGAAAACTTTCTTACAATCCAATTTGATCTTCAATCTTATCACCTGATATCCCCCTAATTGCGTTTTCGCTATCGGGAAACATATTAAACCCTGTTGATTGCAAATTTATTCTAAATCATTTTGTTATTACTAGGACTAGTGTAGTGATTAGATAGACGGTCTACAATATAGGACCCCATTTCCATTTTGTTAGCCAGTTTAGAGTCATCCGAGTAGCAACTGGTTGGTACCTACGGATATTTACTTGCATATTCCGCTGGATCTTGATATTCTATCTGGGATCAGTGTTTCAAAGTTCCCGATATGTTCTGAGTCTAGTATGCTATCTTGCACGTCCGCATGTTAGTGTTGTCGTGATGTCGTATGCTATAACCGACTTTGGCTAGATCGCCTAAAGGTTAGAGCCGTTCGTTTAATTATATATTTGAAAGAAAATGTTATTCTACTAACTAGATCTATATTTATTATAGATAAACATTGGTTTGGAATTTACATATGATTGGCGTTTTTATTGCAGAGTTATTTAGTTAGTTACATTAACTCCATAGGGCCTTGTCTGTCATCTTTTAGCAGTTTATCTGGTAGCCAACCACGACTTCAGGCTTTACAGACTAGAACGTTAACTATTAAGTTAGTACTACTACCAACCGAAGGAATACACTTTATTGCTTAATTAATTTTCAAAAAAAATTTGTGGAAATTTTGATAATAAAATTGTGTCTAAATTTTAAAATTTTTAAAATAAGATGAACTATTTTCAAACAAATGGCTAAGACAAAGTTTATTTCCAAAAAAAAATCGATTCTGTCCCACTGTATTATAAGGGACCTATTTGTAGATCGAACTTAACTAACAAATGATATTTAAACAATGTAATTATTTCCCTTGGAAGGCTTTCCCTATCTATAAGAACCCTGGATGTAAAAGTGATTATGTGAACATTTTATTAACCCTAAAACGGATTGTCAAACGTACATATATGTTGTATATTTACCCTTATCACTAAACTTAAAACTAAAACAAATTGTATTTTCAGATACATATGGGTGTTTGAACAAAAGATACTTCATACAATTTGTACTATTTATTCGTTTGTAATTCTGTTATTGTTGTGTATTTGTGTAGAGAGTGTGCATACGAATAAATGTACAAAATACCAGTCAATAACATTGTTAAAATGTGGGTTTGTGTTTGCTTCTCTATCCGTCTGTTCGTATGTCTGTCTGTCTGTCTCTCTGAACGTCTGTAAGAAGACAAAACGTACGTATTGCAAGTGAATTTATAGTTTTGATAACAGACTTTATTTTAGTTTAGTTAAAAATTCATACTTATGTATATATAAGTCTAGAAATCTGTTGGTATTCCATTCAAACTTACTTACATTTACAAGTATGTATGTATCTACAAATGCCGTTGTTTGTAGAAATTTATACTTAAATATTCTTATTCATCAACATCATTATCATCTAACTCGCAGTAACTATCTAGAGAAAATTGTATATCAAAGTATCGCAATAACAAACTTATCATATTGTATTAGTTAACTAAGTATTTATTTATAGTTATTACTTTGTTGTATTATTTCACTTGATATTATTATTATTTTGTTTTGCAAATAACTACATTTCTTAGATATAGAAAACTAATATGTACGTTTGTTGCAATACAATGTTGTATAAATGTAAGTAGGTGTGTATTTGAATTGCTATCTAAAAGAATCGGTCTAAGGGTTGGAATATAAAAGAGAGATTTAATTAAATATGCCGAACATTTTAATAAAATCTCAAAGGAGATTTAATTTAAACAATAAAAGTTCATCACACACACACAATATACATACATATATTTCTGTTTTGGTAAGAATTTTTTATCTAAACATTGAATACATCTTAAAAATGTTGATTTATTTGCTTTGGTTTAAATATTGGAATCTACTTAATTCTGTCAAAAGCTAGGAGGATAGAGATTAGTGATGGGCCTTTCCCAGCTATAGTTTCACTTATGTTCAGGAAAAGAGATTGTTCACCACCTGGAAATCTTGCACTCCTCGCTGAAAACTGGCAAAAGATGATTTTGGAGTCATGTGCCGTCATCATTCTACAATTACGAATAAAATAATAATTTAGTGGTGGATACCTCGGCCTGCATGGCGGCCAATGTCATTTGCGAAAATGTAGGTTTACAAAGAAGATGAATGTACTCAAAGAGAGCTCTTATCTACCTCAGCCTTAAAATTTATATGACATTCTCTACTCGGAATCGTCAAAGCAAATCCTAAGACGAATAAAATAGCAAAGAGGCGAGAAGGTACGTAATAGCATTGCTAAACTACGAATCCCACAACATACCAACGGATTCGCTCTCAATTTAAATATGGCGCTAACAGGGGTTAACTTATTTACTGCCAGCCAGTCGATAATTTTGGGCGATATCAGGTAAATAAAGTTAAATCTAAGTCCGTATTGGGTTGTAAAAAAACTTTAAGGTAAGGTTTACATCATATATGTACATACCCAGCAAAAACTTATATTAAAAGAATGAGGAAATTTCTCATACAATGGAATTTTTAATCATTATTTTAACACGGAGATCAAATGAGTTTGATAAGTATCAATTGCGATCGCCACCAAGTAGATAGTTAAGTAAGTAGTTTTACTGATGCGCATTTTATTTGTTTTCAAGAAATAAAGTGTTTGTGTTCGTTTGTGTTAAAAACAAAATTCGAAAAGAATATGCCACAAAGAGGTCATGGGGTGACCCTAACAAGAGCAGAATGAGAAGCATTTTCAAAATTAGAAAGTCTGATGTAAGTGTAGCCGCACAGGATAACGAGCATAACTATATAAAATTGAGTGTATAGATTCTTGCAAAAGTAGAGCATGAGGAGAGGACACGGAAACTCTAGAGCACTTTCTTTGTCATAGTTAGTAATGCATCGAAATTAGATCTAAATATCTTGGGAGTAATATTATTCAGGATATTACATATCTTACGAACGCTAATTGGAAAATATTTAGAAATTACGTCGAGGAAACTGAATCTATTTTTAACAACAAACTTTTTTCCATGAATAGAATTGCACAACCGATCTGATAGTATCCCAGATGTATATATTATGAAGGTAGCACGTCCTCATCATAAAAATGTATCAAAGGTTTATAAGACAAATGTTTTATGCAAATTTAACTTATAAACCTTTTGATAAAAGTTTAAGACTTTTTAAGTTGAGCAAACTTTTAGAGAAATTTATTTTTTAGTTTTCCTAACTTTCTTGATTCAAAAAAGAACATTTTTTATATAGAACACCTGATTATTGAGAATTTTTTAAATGTCTTCCATTATAACTGGTCTACAAAATTTTAAAATTATTTTTGTATTTGCAACAATAACCATTCCTTAAAATTAATTGCTAAAACTCTACGTTAAGAAAAGCACTTCATATAAAAATGCAAAATAAACATTTTGATTAATTCTACTACATACTGACAAAAATAAAACAAACAATAATAAACAACATAAAATAATAAAAAAAAACAAAAAGCAGCAGCAACAACAACACAAATAATATAAACAAAATCAACAATTTAATAAAATTACTTGACTGAGAAATGAAATGAAATTACAATTTAAACACTCTCATACTCTGAAACCAAATCAAAAACAACGAAAAAAAATATTTAAAGCACAATAAAATCAAACCAATGAATACAACAACAAGAAAAAAACAACTGAAAACAAAAGCAACAAACCGTTTAAGTAACAGCGTGAAGATACTCTCAACTTAACACTCTGTTCATTTTTTAGTCAATTTTATATTTATTTTCTTTATTTCTTTTTGTTTTTATACATAAATATTTTTATTTTGGTGATTTTGCTTTTCTTGTTGTTGTTGTTGTTGCTGTTGAGTTTAATACATTAGTTTAAATTCCATAACCATAAGATACAATCTGCTCAGTGCGTGCGTATGTTTTAATATGTATGTGTAACTGGGTATCTGTAGCTCTGTTCATTTTGTATAAACATACATAAGTGCAGAAGAGAAGAGTACGAGTATGTGGTAATAAAAGTAATGTATGAATACAACTGAAGTATTATACTTAGTCAGATAGTTGTTGTATATACATATGTATGAGTGTATGTATGGCTCTGTGTGCAGAATATGAGCGCGTGTTAATATTCCCTCATAAAAATACAGACATTTCTTTTGGCGAACTTTACATATGAACAAGTTCCATTGCACAGAACCACCACA
Organism: Lucilia cuprina; assembly: GCF_022045245.1. Classification (NCBI taxonomy): domain Eukaryota; kingdom Metazoa; phylum Arthropoda; class Insecta; order Diptera; family Calliphoridae; genus Lucilia; species Lucilia cuprina. Next base: position 22,321,615 of record NC_060951.1, read on the forward strand.
CTCCACTATGAATCGCGTGCTTATTTTAGTATTCACACTCACTTACAAGTAAAAGAGGAACCAACCACGACTCCATACCAGCCAGCAACGAGGACGAAAACGAGACAAGGTGGACGTTGATGACGACAAACTCAGTTCACATTGATTGTCATCGTTGTGGTGGAGTGTGTGTGCGTTTGTGTTGTCTGAATGTGCAAATGTTTTGTGATGGCAAGTGAGTCTCTGGAGTGTCAGTACTTACTTGTGTGCTCGACATGATTCTCCTCCGTTCTTTTCCAAACTAATCGACCGATATTCCTTCATACGTCAGACATTAAAAGAGTAAATTCTTTTTAAATTTTGAAAACAATAGTTTCTTCATTAAGCTATGCTAAGATTTTTTTTACGTTTTTAATTTTCTAGAAGATTCAAAAGATCTAGTGGGCGGTTTACGTGGTCCACAAGTTGTTTATATAACGTAGGAAACAATGTTGAGCAATATTAAATTAATTAAACTTCTCGTGAATTTTAAGTGTTTGCAATAAGAGATCATATTATTCCATCGATCTCAAAAGCTCATGCGCTTCAAAGAAATGGAAGATATGAAATAACTTATTAATTTTCCATGTAGAATACCCTTAAAGACCTACATACAAATGCTCTGCGTATAATGAAGAAACGTCCTACACCAATAGGGTAATATCTTCCGAATCATATATAACCAATAATCAGGAAAAGATAATCATAAATGAATTCTACGACTCCGAGCAAAAGAACCGCAGTAGTTCAATAAAGTATAATTTGAAATGATAATTATTTATACAATCCGTCTTTCGTCACGAATGTTCTCTTCTTAAACGAGAATGAAGATAGTCGCCTAAGTGTCCTTTTTGTTAGCAAGAGCGCATCTAACTGTCCCCAAGTAGTCTCAAAAGTACTAAGACAGTCACCTTAGTGTCCTTTTTGTAAGCGAGAGTGGAAATTACTGCCCTCGAGTAATCTAAAAAGTAGACACTTGAAAAACGTAAGTGTAATATTTCAATCCATGTATTGGACTTGTCACATGGGTAGTCGGATAGCTAAAAGTAACATATTAAATAGCTAGTTTGGAACTGTTACAACACTGATCTAAGCACAGTTGTTGGGGCTTTTAGTAAAGAAAAAATTGTGTATACAACTCTAGTTACATTATACCACTAAAAGTGATGATACTCCTGAATTGGAAATAATTAAAATTGTTCTAAAGTATCCATACATTTAAGTCGAAATACACATCTTTAAGTAACGTATGGCTATAAAATATTCTAAAATACATTTTCATACAAACATATTTACATCATTTATACGTAAGTCTATTTTATATATTCAATAAATCCCCCTCACCACTCAAAATGATATCTGCCGTGCGAGTGAGCTACAATGATGCTAAGCAAAGTTTCGATACGAGATGTATTCATTCGATTTTATTTTATGTACCCTCATCGTATAAATTTATACCACCATTTAAGCAGTTGGTTAAACAGATGTATAAATTGGTCACTCATCTTCTTTTTTTTTTCATATACACAACACTCTTTCGTACATACAGATGAATACATAAATTTACTTATTTGTACTCGGATCTACAGAAACAAATCAACAAATAAACACACTAAAATAAAAACAACAAAAACAAAAGGCAAAACATATTCATGCGTTTTTATAGACTAGATTTTCTTTTTTACAACAATCGGACATTTGGTCGTATTATACGATGATTTTATGGAACAAAGCGAAATGAAACTTATGGATAAACTAATGGACAGACAAATGAAAGGACAGACGTACTATTACTTATACGACGAGAAACATTTATACAGTGAGCCATTTATACGGAAGGACAGACAGATATATTCGTTCAGAAAAAAAACTCGCATGAAATATTCGCATTCGTACACTCTCGTACTTATGGATACTTTTGTACAAGTGAACTTATCGCATAATCACGTCGCGTTGTCAAGATTGTAATGGTTTTAGTTGTTGTTATTATCGTATTTGTTGTTGCTTTTGTTGTTCTACTATAGACTGTTTGCTTCTGGTTCAGTTACGTTGAGTTGTTGCTACTACTACTGCTGGTGCTGCCTCTGCTGTTATTATCGTTGTTGTTGCTGCCAATTTTTTTAACAAAAAAAGTAAAACTACTACTCGTTCATATGTTGATATCCATACACAGTTGAGATTGATTAATTAGCATCATATTGAAAATGTAGATTAATAAAAAATTCAAATTATTCCTTTTCTATTTCCTGTATTGCATTTCGAAATCTGTAAATGTTCCATACAAAATTTAACATTTATTAGAGAAATGTTTTATTCATTAAAATATTTTCATGTTTTTGAAATTGTGTCCCGAAGTATAGTTATGGAATTCGACATTTGCATGCAAGTTCTATAGGAACCAAAATTCCTCTACTATGTTTTATGAGAATCGGTTCATAGTTTACCGTTCGCTCATATAAGACCCCATTCAAAAAATCTATATACCAAATTTTGTGAGGATCGGATTCATTTCAAGACAAATCTTTGAGCTCACATATGGGCAATTCTATACGATTGTATGTGACATTCGCTCGCCTTCAATGTTGTATAAATTTTGTAAAATTAATAGTACTTGAGAATCAATTTTGTAATTCTGTTCCATTTAAACAATACTATATTTGTACAAAGAAACATCCATTCGGATCCTTGTTTTCCAAAATATTGAATAAAATATGGCAATATCATACGTGACAAAAAAGGGAAGTGTTTTTAAAGTACATACATGTAAATATTTGCAAATTCTGTAGGTGTATCTTTTTTGTTTCAATTTCTTACACTATGGGACATATTTTTCATTAGTAATCCATAATTTTTAAATAAAAAAATAATATAATTTTATAATGAAAATTTTTAAGTATCGTACGAGACACATCGTAAGTGACAGATTTTTCTCCTGATTTTTTTTTTAGGTTATAAAATATATATTTTTACACTTCAACAAATTAAAGGAGTAGGAAAGTGCAGTTGGACATGGCCGACCTTTATACATGTTTAAGCAATTTATAGATAAAATTAAAAAACTGGAGTTATCAGAAATGGTCAAATATGGACCGATCCTCCTAAAATTCTTTAATTTTCATCAGTCTTCGTCTTTGGTGTTACAAAAGTTCATATGCGATTTTTTGAATTATCTATAAAAATGCAGAAGTTATAAGGGTTTAATTTTTCTCAGTCGTGGTTTACCTTTTCATGGAATTACCCATATGTTATACATTTTGTGATAAACTTGTACATCATTTTATGATAAAAATTACATATCTTTCATAAATTCGATCACAGTTAAATAACCGAAATATGGTTCTTCTTGTATTTAAAATTTGCTTAGACGTGAATTTAAAGATCAAATGGCTATGAGTATACCCAAGTATTTAACGAGATCATTAAGGATAAATTTATCAAAATTAATAAGACTGAATATTCTCGATTTTTTCTAATGTTATAAATTGAGATATGAAATTTTACCGAAGAGTTGTTAAAATCGTGCCATGGTTCTTTATGGACATTTGATGGATGGAAAGACGTTACTGATATACGACGACTAAGCTCAAACCAACATCATCTTGGGCCACAGTGCATTCTTAATTTGGGAGTTGAAGAAGGACAGTATTGGTTTTCTGAGTTCCGACTTAGTTGCGTCTCACTCGCACTTGTGTGGTGCATCACTTTGTGTAACTGTACAGTTATACATTGTCTTCATCAGCTTCGTGATGTCGTTTTACATCGAAGTGAAATGAGGTTATGTTTTGACGGGTGGAGACCATAAAATATCGATACCGTTTATACCCTGGTGGAGACCATTAAATTAAAACTCTTCAACTTTACTTGTGAAGTACCATAGAGAACTCAAGATTTAATTAGGTTAAAGGATTACCTTTTAACCAACGTAGGATACCCTATCGTTATTGCTTATATGAGCTCAGCCATTTAATTACAAAGAAAACAAGTATGTCGAGCATAGCCGATCATATGATACCCTACACCAGTCAGTATGTATGTTAAAAATGGGGATTATTTAAAAAAATAAAGCATTTGGTTTGTTTTTTAACTTTATTTCTTTTTAGACAAAAAAAAAGAGATTTTTTTAACAAGAGGGTTCAAAGAGGAGGAGGTCAAAATATGGCCCTATCCTTAAAAATGTTAATAGGGGGAGTTAAGTCTACTACAATATTATTTATGTACAATTTAAAAGTGTTTTGAATGTTTGTAAGTGAAGTTTAACCTTTAAGTCATTTTCTGAAGGGGAGTTTGTATGGGGGATAGGGTCAAATGAAGCCCGATCATTACAAAAATCGGTAGTGTCATTTAAAGTTCTATAAAACTAAGTTTTGTCGACTTTTGTTAACATAATAGATCATTTAAATTAATTAGAAGCCCAAAGGCCCTATTTGGGGGGTATGGTTGTATGGGGGCTAGTCGAAATAATGGTCCGATTTTAACCATTTTCAATAGGCTTCGTCTTTGGTCCTTCCAAAGAAGCGTGTGTGTCAAATTTCATCCAATTATCTTGAAAATTGCGGCCTGTACCTTGCGCACAAGGTTTAAGGACAGCCAGCCGGACGGACATAGCTTAATAGGGTATAATAGGGTATAAAAATATTAATAATTTTCACTATAGTTAAGAAGAAATAGTCAGTAACTGATTGATTTGTTACAGTTGTTTTATAAAATAACGGGCTTTAATGTTTGACTATGATTAAGGACCAATATTTTTTTACGATTATATCATCAATTAATTTTAGTTAAAATTTCATGAAATAACTCCCCAAGTCGCCAGCAACACAAATTCCGACTTTGCAACACCCAAAAATATTGAGAATAACATTTGACAGCCAGTTAATGCCATTGCATTGGCATAAGTTAATTGCACCAATTGCGAAGTATAAATAAGGAGGCATGGATAAATTAACCTTGTTAGATATATGTATATATACATATATAGCTATTTATTGGTCAATGGTTAATTATGCTGATCCAGGGTGGCTACCTTTGCTTACCCAGTGGAGAAACATTTAAAGCTTTTTTAATGCTGCACCAAAGACTGTAATGGGCTATCTTAAAACATAATTAACACATGGAAACGAAGGCCATCTCTGTCAAGGAACGTCATGGTAATTAAACAGTTCCTCCTGGGATATAGCAGGAAAAGTTATTCCAATTTCAACATCACACAGCTGGATGCATCGTCGAGGCTACAAATTAATCTATAGAATAGACTAGACAAACTGGTCTATGGACTACTATGTGTTTTACTTATCAAAAGTTAGAAATAGTAAAGAAAATGACGTGAGGATAGCGTGGTATTTTAAATATTTTTGATAGAGTTAGGCCGTGAGAATTGTACTAAATTTTGCGAGATTAATTCAAATGGGGATTTTTTCATCCTAAATTAATATATAATATTCCTAATTAGTTACTTTGTTTAGATTTCCTATGGTAAATTTGAATTTAACTAATGATATTATCGCAGCTGTAAGAACTTGTTGTCGATGTGCTGCTGGTTTTATTCGTTGATTTTATGTGTGTGTGTGTGTTTTTTAAGTTTGTTTTTGTCTCAGTTTTTGTTTATTATTGTCATTGTCGACGTAGCCGTTGAAATTGTTATTGTTGTAATTGGGGTTTTTCTTCTTGCTCTTGCTGCTGCTGCTACTGCTACTGGGTTTTGATTGAGGACCCTGCAGTGTGGGGTGAATGTTTCGTGCTAATGGTTTTAATTATAGTAGAATTGAAAATTAATAAAAAAGTGTCTCTTTTTTAAAATACTTGGAGGCACAAAAGTAATCACTTACTTTCCAAAAAATTAAATGTACAATTTTTGGCATTATTGAGAGAATCTACTTTAAAGACAAACGAGTGAGAGACATTTCTAAAAAAAATGTGTCTAAAAGGGGTTACTAATAAAACTGCTGGGCTATATGTTTGGGTTGCTGTTTAAGGGGAGGTCTCCAACAGTTTGTTTTTCACTTATTTAAAAAATTATTTAACTGTTGCTTAAACTACACACATGTATGAATATGTATGTATGAATACATCTGTACAAACGAATAAATATACATATCTACGTTTGTTCGAATGTAAATACATACATATGTACGTATGTATGTATGTACTTAGTTTAGTGTTTATTTAAATACGTATTAAAATATTTTCATTAGTTGGTGTAAAAGTGTTATTTTGTTATTGTTATTATTTACTACTGTTTATACGAAATAATATTTCTCGTAAACAATTTTGTTGTTATTTGGTTCTTTAAATCGAAATCTAATTAATTCAAGTTAAATTCTAATATTTTATTGTTTTTTATTTAAGATAAAAACACATTCAAGTCCAAAGGTTTGATGTTGTTGTTGCTGCTGCTATGGTTGTCTTATTGTGTTTTTTTGTGAAACCATAAAAATATTGTGATAAAAATTCAATAAATTTTTTATCTTTCCCTGGCGTTTTATACATTTGTATCTTGACTAACAGGCTGTGGCTGACTGGTGTACTGGATTGAAAATAAAAGACACGAAAGATGTTTATCAAACGGAAACTCTGAAAAATTAATTCAACAAATTTAACGAATATACAGACATACATACATACATACATACGTACGTACATACTATATTTTTGTAAATAAATAACTTTGAATTAAAAAAATATTTACATTTAAACAGACGCACATTTGTAAGCTGTAGTATTTAAATTTAAATATACATATCTGTCTGTCTGACTGTAAGTTTTTAAGTCATTTAGTTGTATTTTGTAATACAATTGTTTTGTTTTCATTTTACACAACCATTTTATTCAGGTAAATACTTTTAATAATGTTCGTAATGGTTTTATGATTATTTTGTTTTGTTAAAAACAATAAAAATATCTCGTTAGAAATAAATTGGGAAAATTTCATTTACAATAGAGATTCAAGGTTAATCCATGTGTTTTTACAGTTAGAAAATTGTCAACACATCATTTGTACCTACAGAAGTGTAAATAATAATTCGTCTGATTGTTTAAGAGTTTCGTTTTTAAGAAAACCAAACAATTTACTTTAAACCCCTTTTTGTTTGTCATAAATTTTCGTAAATATTTTCTTACTAAACAAAAAAAATTTAATACTTTAAAACCTTGTTATTCAATTTTATAACGTATTATCATATGTATAACTGATTGATTTTGACTCATAATTATTAAAAAAAAAAAAAAACAATGACGAGTTAATCTTAAAATACATTTGTAAATAGAGTTACTGGGATTGTTCTAGTTTCATTCTATAAATATTTTCTAAAACCAAAAACTCTTTGTTCAAATATTTGACACAAACGTTATTTTATTTGTTCTTACATGACTTTTGCTAGAGCAAATAACATTAAAGTAATTTATGGTGGTGTTGCTGAGATTATAATTCGAATTCGGATTCCACAGACTCGGTTAGAAGTCCCTAAGGTAGAGCAGCTCTTGTCTTTATGAATAAATATAAAACAAATAAATTTTCTCAAATAACTAGTTTTAAACTGGTTACAAACCAAGATTGGCTATCTTTTGGAAATGGTCGGTATTTGGTATTTTGGCATATCTCGGTAACGGTATTAATAGTAGTGTACTAAAGAAATCAAAATATTCTTATTCGGTAAATCGATTTTAGTTACCACAAAAAACATCGTTGTGGCAAATTTCATTGATTTCCTGGTATTTTGAAGTCAGCAGTGAGCCTTAAAGTAATTTTCTGAAGGGCACTTTCTATTCAAGGTAGCACCAATTATGTCAACCATAATTTGGCTCTGACCCTGTTAAAGAATCTTTTATTGTGACTTGCTAGGTTCAGTCCGTGGTCATTTTATAAAAATAGTGTAGTCCAGACTACAGCCTAATCTATAGTTTAATCTATAGTATAATATATAGTCTATTCTATAGCTTAGTTAGTATTTACAATGTATTTTTGCGTTACCGGTATTTGACTTTGTTCTGTTACGTTTATCTTGGAAATTATTAGAGCTAGAATTTGCAGGAACAATTTTGACATCCGTGTGAACATTTGGGGATAAAATGCGAGGACTAGCATTAGAGGACATCACATATTCTTATATCTAAGAAATTATTAGAATTAAAACCGTTAAATTAGGTGCGAACAACTTTATCATCCATTCGAGAGAGAATCCTGAAATTTTGTAATTGGGGGCAAGATCCCTTTCACATGAATTCAATACAAAAACTCCTATATCTGGAAAATGATTACACACTGAAAAATTATCGATTGGAAATCGGTTACCATGATAAATATTTAGTTAAAATATTTAAAATTCTATCGCTGTTATTAAAAATCTGTAAAATTAACTAATTTTCGATATTTAGTACTAAAAAACCATTATTATAATCAAATTGTGGTTTTAACAACTTCCTTATCAATAATTTGAACTGAATTGTATCGGTTATTAAATTTGTTTGTGAATTCAGTAAATGAAGTCGATTTATATTTACAATTAAAACGTCAGAACATCAAATATTAGTCGTTGCAACCGAAAAATAGTAAAAAATATTGAGCACTGCAACCAATTATCAATGGAAACAATTATTTAAAATTGAGTGATGATTAATGGAACCAAATTCGATGTTCACAACCAATAAGTTGGTAATTTTAGTTGACATACATAAAAATAAATAAAATAAAATGTATTTATATATAAAAACAAACAAATTACATTTGAGGATAAATAAATGCGCAAAGATCGGATAGAAAAGGTAATGTTTTATATCTTCTATCTATTTTGTGTTATTTTCTATTAGTTTTCATAGTACTCCTTAGAACATGTTGGACAGGATAAAGAGCAAAATCCCCGGCACATAAACGTCAAATTGTCATCATCAACCATTAAATTACATATATGTATATAAGTTTTTTTTTCATATTTTATTGTAAAATGAAATATATTTTAAAATACACATAAAAAACAAATTGGGTTTTAATAAATAAAATATTTCAGTTGTAAATACCAATAATTTCAATCCAGATTACCGAATAGTAATCAAAAGTAGTTGTGTACATCATATAGTCAATTTTACAATAATTACAATCGAATTATGGTATAGTTGTGAGAACCGACTGAATCCGATTGGAAACAAATTCCATTATCACAACGAATCTGTTTTCTCTGTGTAGGTTTAGAATAATCAAATTATGCACGAGCTTTTAGAAAATCCTATTTATAAAGTTCCATTCGGAGTGCAGTATATCTAGACAGGATGCGTTCCGTCAAACTCACCGTGGACTTGATCCTACTGCTGCTCTCAGTTCAATTTTACAGATTTTGTAAAAAATATGCATTTTAATTAATAATTTTATATCCTTGTCACTGTACATCTTCAGTATCATTATTTAAAAATTTTTAAGAATTAAAAGCAAATTTTAAATTAAATTTATAAAAAAATTCTGGTAACATATGGAAAAATTGGAAGTATTTCTTTGAAAACTTCGATTTCCACATAGAAATACATGTAAAACATACATCTACTTACATACATGCATATTAGATATTCGTTTCTAAACATACTAGAGGAAGGAAAATAGCCTTGATACAAGTATTATGATGACATTACAACACTGACACAGATACACATGCATACATATAAAATGAAATTATCACCGAGGGAAAACTAAATAAAACATACTCCTCCCACTTTTCTAACTCCTGCTAACATACATCGGCAGTCAAACAGATAGAGGGACGGACGGATATACAAACAGACTTACAAATGTACAAATAATACTTAACATTATACGTTTATAAATACATACATAGATACATTCAAACTCAGATAGATACAGACATACATACATACATACATACATACATACATACATACATACATACATACATAAATACTTGTACACATACTCGTTCATTCATAGCTACATTTTCATGTTATTTTTTCCAATTTTTTTCTAATTTTCATTTCATGGTAAGTACGAGTATTTCTTGTCAAAGAAAAAATATCAAAACAGTTTCATACTGCTTAAGTTTTTCTTTATGTTTTTTTTCTGTAATACACAATTTTTCTTTTTCTTTTTTTTTCTCAATATACGTAAATATAAGTAAAATGTAATAAAAAGAAAAAAAACATAAAATATATAGAAAATGTTTGAAAAAAATGTGTATTCAACATAATTAATGAATGATAGAGCATTTACGACAACGCTTTTTTGTAATTTTTTACGTTTTTTTATATCTTTTACTATTTATTTAGAGTTCTGCTCTGCTATTGACAGACGACAAATGAAAAAAATAATAATAAAATTAAAATTCTAAAAAAGCCAACTCAAGGAAAAATAGGGGATAATAAAGGAGACAAATATTTATGATGATTTTCAGCTATAATAATTACAAAAGTAATCACAATTATCCCTTCTTGCCAAAATACTAACCAAAAAATAAAAATTCTGTTTATTCTCAAAATAATAAAGGGGTTAAAAATGCTGCTCACAAAACAGGGGTGGCCGATTTTTAGTTGCTTTTTACCAAAAAAAACTTTCTTTTTACAAAGAATATTTTAATAAATTTTAAAAAATCGAGAATTATTAAGCAGCCTTTATGTATGTATATGAATCTATATAATACTATTAGAAACATAGATTTTTATTTCGTCTTTTAAATTTATATAATTTTTCAAGCAATTAATTCTTCTAAGAACGGATGTGAATCCAACTTCAGAAATTAAATCTAAAATCGTGTTAGTTAATGGAAATTGTGTTTCAGTTTCTGTTTATTCAGATCTCAAAATGGATTTTTATGCTATCAACATTTATGATCAACTTAAAAAAACCTCGTTACGATATCTCCAATAGGTCCCAAGATACCGATTTCCCCCAAAAAATTGTGCAGAAAGGCTCATAACTTTTGGCAATTTGGCCAATACTATCTATTGGGCATATCCTCAATGTATACTGGACACATTGGTAGGCTATGTACAATCATCGGACATTCTCGACGCACAATATATCGAAAACTTTGAAACACTAAGTTTTAAGTTAGTAGGATACACTGGGGAATGGGCACGGATGTAGAGCACCTGGAGAAGAATTCAATTGCCATTGTCTTTCGCAATCTTGGAAGTTATATTATTCCAGATAACAGTTCAACAGTAAACGTTAACAACAACACGATTTTACAAACTCTTTTCTTAAATTTCGGATAAAAAACGTCATCTGCTTAAGCACCAATCAAATCGACACTTTCTTAGATTGGTAAAGTCGATACAACTTTAACTAAAATAAGTTGCACACCTAATATGTAGCAAAAAAGTGTCAAGTTGTTTTAATTTCAACTGAGTTGAGTTTTAAACCATAATCGGGGCAACAACAGAATTATCCACTTCGGATGTAACGAGGCTGATGCAAGGTCGTGGCAACATATACCATACATCTGTTTACCTGCCCATCGATTCTGCGGCACTACCAACAACGTCGGATCTGATGAAAATGGTTGAAGAGGCACAAAGCAAAAATAAGGAAATATTTAATATAATAGGTGGTGATGCCAACTCCCAGTCAACCGCTGGGGACAAACCCTAATAGATTTTCTTAATAATAAAGACTTGATCACATTGAACTGGAATTAACTTCATCAATAGAACCAGAGAAGTATTAGATATAACTATCATGCCTGTTACATAATTCCATTCCGATCGAAAGTGAATTATAACTTGTATATAAATCGAAAGAAAAATAATAACTTTAAATTATTGTCAATATCACGTTAAAAATGTGAAGTGGTTTCATTTCGAAAAAGATGTAATTTTCCTTTATTGAGGAAGAAAATTAGGAAAGTTAATTCCCCTTTCGATCGAAATGGAATTCTATGACAGGCCTGCATATGTTGAGAAGAGTTTATAAACAAAATTCAGGAATGGTAAGCGTCGTTTTCTGACTATCAGTACATAAAGAATGATAATACTCATGCCACCACTAAAGCCAATAAAGTTTCGGAGTCTTAACCTAATTGGACAATGTTCGGGATCTTACTTATGAACAGTTTCGGTTACGAGCCTTATCAATGTCAAAATAAAGAGGATATAGACGTTCACATGTGCCTTGGTTAAATCGTTCGAGGATTCAATACATATGATGGTACATATTCTAATTGGACACACATGACTACGAGCACATTTATACAAAATTGGACGTGCTAATTCAGACGAATGTCGAACATGTGGAGAGGAGAGTGAAACTCTGGAGCACTTTTTTTGCTACTGTTGGTGAAATAACTTCTTCGCTAACACTTATTGGAAAATTCTTAGGAAATATGTTTCTGAATATTAAAAAATAATAATTCAGCTATTTTTTAGGTGTATTTCTTCGTATTTGATGTAGTATACATCCTCCAATCAACCTAACCTAAATTTTATTGTATATATCGAGATTGAAGATATTGTGGAAATTCTAAACGCAATATTATACACATATACCCTTCTAACGAAGGCAAGGAATATACAAATTATTATGCAGTTTCTCATTCTGAGCCTTCATATAAAATCTTTACGATAAAAATTTCTCATAAATTGGAGGAGAAAATATTTAACCCTCAAAAAGGTGTCACCAAATTTCTTATCATTAATTTCTTCCCAACAAATTTTAACTTTCTTGTATTGTAATTCTAAACTAAAACCGTAACAAAACCAATTATCAGCTTAATATACCCCCTGTAGGTGGTTATTTGCCAACAACACATTCTTTAAGAAAAATATGTGAAATAAAATTAAAGAAAAAGAGTTTACTCTTCTAGTATTTAATAAGCATTTACCAATGTATGAGTGTAAATAGAAAAACGAAAAAAAGTATAAACGGGAAAAACATTTCATTATTCAGATCCTTTCTTCTTTTTTAATTCCTATTAAAAGATTAAATAATTATGTAAAAATGCTTGATATATTTTCATTATTATTATACTGTTTTCCTCTCTCTTCACCCTCTCTCTCTTTGATATTTGCAATGAATTTTTAAGCACAGACATTTTGTTGTGTGTGTGTGTGTGTGTGTGTGTGTGTATTTTTTCCCAGCCATTTTTTTACATGACACTTTATAAAATTTCCTGTTTTATAGCTTCTCAACTCATTTTCCTTTTTTTTCGTGGGGTTTTATTGTTGTTTTTGTAAATTTTGTCTTATTATCTCATACTTTCCATCCATATTGTAAAGTAAGAAAAAAAGTACTCTGTCTATCTGTCGGTTTGGTACAATATTCATCAATTTTTTTTTTCGTTTTTATTTGTTGTAAGTTTAAAACGAAAAACATCATTGTTTTTAAACAATTTTTCTCATTTCTCTCTTCTTCCTTTTTAAGACATTCTGTTGTTGATGGTTCGTTCGTTCGGCTGTTCGTTCATTAGTTTGTGTGGCAAAAGGTAGACTCAGACTTTGTTACTGTTATTATTATTGTTGTTGTTACTGTTGTTGCTTTTATTACTGTAAACGTAGCTAAGGGATAAAAAAACACAAAGTACAATACCAATGTAATGTAACAGTAATCATCAAATCTGGCATTTCATTACACTTTTTGTTATTGTTGTTGCTGTTATTCATCTGTTTTTTTTTTTCAAATTCACTCACTCACTTTTAGTAGGCAGTGATTAAATTAAAATTTTGTTGTTGTTACTTTGTTCTTGTATGTATTTGCATTAGTTAATCTTTTAGTCGGTCGGTTTTATTTTTATGACGACTTACAAACGTCTAAATGTATGGAATCATAATGTTTGTAGAAAAGCAGAGAATGTTTGTGAGGAAAAGAGAGAGGGAATCACTAACAGATGTTAATTAATATATTGTTTTTTCCTGTTCTCTAAAGCAGAGTTCTTTTGTCAGTTTGTACATCCTTGCATGAAGGACAATCTGAAAAATCTTTTCAAAATTACTACAAAACGAAATACATTTTAGGATTGTATGATACTGTTCTTACCAATTTCTGTGTTTTAAAAGATTTTTGAATCCTTCTGAAAAACTTTAACCAGTACAAAAATGAGGGATACATTGTATGCGACTGAGATATACGAAATAATGATTTGCAAAGAATTTTTTGGACCTACAAGTCCATATGGTTGATATGGTAGTTTCACAATTTGGGACTTAAAAAATGGGTACATTTTGAGTTATGACAATCTTCAAGTAAATTAACGATAAGTAAAATTGCAGATTCTCCGATCGTAGTGTATTTCCATTTTTGGTTTTAGACGCCTACTTCTATGACCTTAACAAAAGTAAATTTTAATTTCTCTTTTTAAAAGAAATTAATAGTCGAACCGTTCAAGGTAATGGTTAGCTCACCTTTAAAATGATGCATATAGGACAAAAGATTTAGTAAATAGTACTATGTGGTCTGAAGATTCCAATCAAAATTAACCCTCTAGATATATTTGTGATCCTAAAAAAGAAAGCTGTACTACAAAAGAAATTATAAGCGCTTTGTCACTTTTAAATCGGCTTTGAAACTTTATCTATAGCATGCGAAAATATAAGTTTTTTGATTCTTAAATTTTCTTTATAAACTTTTTAGCTTACCCCCTATTTAGTCAAATTGTTAACATTTCTACACTCTCTTTTCCTGCTTTAGAAAAAATTAATACAATGGAATTTGTGTGTGAAAGTCCTCTTATAAATGTTAAAGTAATTATTATTAATTTATTGTCATTTTAATGCTGTTACTAATATTTAATGATTGCAAAATTTATATACATTTATATTAACTTGTACATGAACATACATATATGTATATGTAACAACGAAATGTTTGCAATAAATATATAAATTTACAGCACATTATTTCGAAAAAAATAGAAAATATTTATTGTGGCGCAACTAAATTGTTTGGGTTCTGTTGTTTCGTTCGTTCTTTCGTTCATACATATACGAAAATGTTCATAATTAATATGAAATAAATATATTGTAGGTTTATAAATATTTGTCGTTGAAATATGCGGTAGAATTTATATGACACATACTTCTCAGAAAACAAAAACAAAAGTTAAAACCTAGAGCAGTAACACATGCTAAAAATGATTTATAAACACGCAAAATATAAAACAGTTTTAGTGGCTCAAACCAAAAAGTAATAAAATGGTTAAAATGTATAATATATACATGTACATACATATATGTATGTAGTTATTATTTTTTGGTTGGTGGGATATGGTTTCTACATAATATCAATTACGATTATTCACTTATGTTAGGAGTTTTGTAAAATACATTGGTTAAAATTAGGATATAGAGTGGGTTGCATATTTAAAACAGGTCTGCACATCGTCTATATTTATGTATATCAAATCAAATGTTTTAACACTTTTATTTGCTCTCTGTCAATAGTAACAAAATGCACTTAACTTTATCTGCAACAATTTAGTCAAAAGCTCATTCCACCAAAATTTCGCATTTTGAATTCAAACGGTTACAACACAAGGGACATATATCGAAGTTTACCAAGTAGGATAAGTAGCTCTAATAATATTAAAACAGGTCAATTTACACGGAGTAATATAGTGGTGTATGGTATAAAGAGATAATAGGCACTCCAAAAGGCGAAGTGCTCCGAAGTGCTTTACGTGAGTACCTGGCATGATGCCCAACCCCACTGTAGTCTTTTTCATCCACTGGGTAGACTTGAACAACGGTCTACCATCGCCCCTGAATAATTCAATGAAGAACTCAGGTGGCAACTTTTGTACTTAGATTGGTCACGTTTATCCCGTACCATATACAATTAATACCATTACCGACGTTTAGACCTCTCTCTCCTCTGT
The DNA here is from genome assembly GCF_022045245.1 of Lucilia cuprina. Taxonomy (NCBI): domain Eukaryota; kingdom Metazoa; phylum Arthropoda; class Insecta; order Diptera; family Calliphoridae; genus Lucilia; species Lucilia cuprina. Next base: position 22,337,433 of record NC_060951.1, read on the forward strand.
GGTGTATCTGTTGTTTCGGCATTAGTATTAATCTCAGTAAAACGGAACATGTGCAATTCTTCGGTAAACACAGGATTCCTTTATTTCGTCTTCCTTGCCTTAGCTTAAATTCTTGCGCGTTATCCTCGATAAGAAGCTATCTTGAAGCACATATAAAGTCATTACGACACTATGTGTTTGTACGAAAGACATAGGAACATGGTGAAGAAATGTTTACTGGTTCTTTGATGCAGTTATTAAAAAAATAATGCCGCATAAGATAGTTGTCTGGTGGCAGGCGCTTGAAGAAGCTCTTTCCGAGGATATAGAATTGTCTACAGTATTATCGTATATCTAACAGGTATATTAGCATTTATACCTATAGTCAAGTTGCTATTAAATCCCTTATTGGTGCTTTTTCCACATCTAGAATTGCCCATGAACATAACTCTAACTTGGGCCAGGGGACACGGGAATTCGCATGGCAATAACATTGCTCACACTTTGATAGCAGTTGGCTCCATGCTTGCGTGTTTCACTTCTTATAAAAAAGGGGCAGATTACTGAAAACATATGTATATAGGTATCATCACAGGACTAACACATAATGTTTGTCAAGAATAAATCTATGTATGTGTTCCGAATCTTGAAAGTCTCAGTAACAAACATCTCATAAATGGTTCAGTGTTAATTTTATACGGGTTGATTATCAGTCCCATTTCCTTCCATTTAAACTGTACGTTTATCGATTCAAAGAATAGTAAAATATTAAAAATATAACTTTAATTTCAAAGGATGTATTATAAATTTTTTAGTACTTAATAAAAAAATATAGTCATTTTATTACTAAATACAAACATATTTCTAATGTACGAAAAGAATTTATGCAATTTAAAACAATTTAGTATTCAAACACACAATCGCTGTAAAAATTGTTTAGCAAAGGGCCGAATAAAAACATCCCAAATAACAGCCTTCAATTCACACCCACTTTAATCGCTTGACACGATTCTCAACACCCAAACATGCACACTGATACATACTCTCCCACACACACACACACACACTTGCTTACCACTTGTGTCATGTATGAAATTGTAAAAATGACTTCCTTTTTAATTTTTTTCTTTTATTGAATATGGCAACACGAAAAGAGAGTAGAATAACTACAACAACAATTATTATCGACTACTTGGCATGAGTAAATTTGTAAAGTATGTGTGAGTTTTCATCATCTCATCACTGACTGACACCTTACATTGGCAGCAAAGAAAAAAAAGTAATCATTAAACAACAACACCGGGAAAGGCATAAAAGAACAGAATATCTCACCACTCTGCTTAAAAGGTGTTTGTTGCTGTTGTTGGTTTGAAATTTTTATGCGCCTTTTTCCAGTTTGTTCATCATTCAGTATTCTTTAACTTAAATAATTTTTCAGTTTTTTTTTTTTTTTGAAAAATCTTTATAGAAGATTCAGCTGATTGTATTTTTTTTGTTTCGTTGTTATCGTTAAATGTACAAAGAATAAAAATGCATTATGTTGTTGTTGCTTTTATTTTTGTAATTTTACTATATAGTGTTTTACGGCAGCTATTGTTGTTGCTTTTGCTATTTGTTTAATTATTTCTTGTGTTTGTTGTCAATATAGCAGCAGCAACAACAATAACAATAGCAACATTTTTACTTTACAATTTTATTTTTAGTGGCAAATGAGCGTGAGTTTTCCATTAAAAAATAAATATTCTGAAGGTTTTGCTGTTTCTTATTAAATATTTTTATTTTTTTTTTACTTCTACTTCGTTCGTCTTCTTCATTTTCATGTTCTTTGTCTTGTATGGTTTCATTTTTTTCATTTATTTATTTTTTTAACCAACAAAAAAAGAAATAATCATCACTTCCACAACCACCACCACCAGCACTACCATTAGCAGCAGTACTATCACCACCATTACCACTATTGGCACTCATGTGTTTGTTGGTATGACTGTGGACGGACGTGCAGTTGATATGGTGTCGTCTTTCACTACTGGGAGTTTATTACAACAACAACAAATTGGACAAATAATGAAAAGGTTTTGTTGCTTGTTTTTAGTTTGTTTGTATTTTTATTTTGAAGAACAACAACAATAACAATTTAATTTTTAAGTAGAATTTCAAGATTTAAAATGTGATAACTTTGTAGTCTGGTTTCAACTCCTCGATACTTTGTTAATATGTATTGCTTTTGAAAACATTATCTTACTAAGTGGAATGACAAACTTTCAATGTGAAGCCATTTGAAAATTTATTGGAAAATATTTAATATTTTTTTCCATATTTTAATGTATTTTAAATTTGAAAGTAATTACCTCCTGGAAGCGGTATCAGGCGATCACCTTTAAACCATATCTCAATGGTTACACTTATATTATTAGCTCGTCTAGCTTATAATATGGTCTCAGTGTAAATCCTAGTAAAACGGAACTTGTGCCCTTTCTTCTTTAGCATAATGCAAATTCTTGGATGTTATCCTTGATAAGAATGTTAGCACAAATGTGCTTCCCAGGACACCTAAATCCATTACGGCGCTAAGAAATTTTCAAGGGCTCTTTGAGATAGTTATTAAACTAATAATGCTGTATGGGGTAGTTGTCTTTTGGTATGCATTGAAAAGCCTACATTCAGCCAGCACCATGAAAATGTAATGAGATCCACTATTCATAACTGGCAGTCTTATAACAACCTCCTTAAATTGGTGTATTTTCCACATCTAAATTTGTCCATGAACACCGGACGTCTCTCAACGAGATGACGAGATATTTGAACATCACCCTAATTTGGGTTAAGGGACACGGGTGTTCGTGTGACAATAATATTGCTGAAAGAGCTGGCACCACGCTTTACGGACTGGAAATAGATCAGTTCTTTGGTGTTCTACTTTTTGTAATGAGGAGTCAGATTATTGAAAACTGACACCATAAAGATCTGTCTAAATATCTCCTTGGTCTCCAAAGACCACAACTGAGCATACTAATATTGATTGTTAGTGGCCACCATAAATTTGGAAATCATGCTAGACGCATTGGCCTTTCGTTTTTTTAAAAGGATAATGAAGAAGAGATTATCTCATTTTCTGCCTTAAACCCGAATTCGGACACTTGGACCGGCCTAGTTTGAAAATGTATCTAAAGTGTCGAATATACAATTGGAACATCTTACGGCGTTCATTCATTTATCAGAATGGGTGTGAACTTCGGTATTCCCACTACCCAATGGAGTCGGTAGTCTCTGCTATTTCAGAAGTGATATTTGGTTGTGCAATGTTCAAGATTGAAATTTATGGAGTTTGCAAACAACATTTTCGCTTTATCTCCCTTTAAGTGCTCAATAGAAAGCAAAATGTACGCGAGCTCCGTTACGTGTTGGAAATGGTGTTGTTTGAGAACTTAATTACAACTCTGTCGCCAGTTTCGTCTGGCTGGAGAGAGAACGAACTGTAAAACACAACTTTCTAACTCCTGAGCTCGAATTTCAGTTCTTTAGAAGATCTAACCATTTATTCCAGTTTCTTGCTGATGTCGTGATTCAGGTTGGCAATACGTGGATTTTCGTAGTTGCTACTTTGAATGTCATCGCGCTCGTCTGATAGTCTTGCTGCCTCTGCTGGGAAGTGCGCCCCTACTACGCATAGTCGACTAGCAGGAATAAAGAGGAATGTTTCTGCGATGACAGTTTCACGGAACTTTCTCTCCGCTTCGTGTACGTTAGTATCAGCTGGAAAATCATTGAAGATGAAGTTTGTGTATTCTCTGAAGATGAGCCAGTCTGATTTCGTTTGTTTTATATATTGTCGGCGGTTAGAAGCGAAAAAGTCAATATGTCGATCCCGACAAACGATTACGAGTAAGTGGTTCGAAGCTCGAGGAACTACTACTTGCAGCTTGTTTTGTTTATCAGGCCATTGTCTGTCTCTGCATATTGTTAATATTATTTTCCCTAATATCTTGACTGAACAATGAAAATCTCATTACAAATTCCTTTAAACCTCCCGCATTTGACCCATTTTGAAATAAATGATTAGATGAAATAAAGGCTTGTGAAATAACAATGGAACTGATATGAATTAATATTTCTTAATGAATTTGAAGTGAAATAATTTTAGGCCTCTAAAAACTGACTCATATAACTAGAGGATTTTGTCTACTACATATTTAGTTCCGTACAATAAAGTTTATGAAATACGTGATACAATCTGGAGGCATTGTGTATTAATTTTGTTATAAAACAACAACAATATTGACCTCGTCAAATTCATTCATTTAAAACGCACATTATAAAATTCGTATGTGTGTATGTATGTGCTTATGAGCGTATGTTAATTTTTTTTTTTGTTAAATGTAACCATGATAATGACGGTGTTGATGATGATTCGCAATATATTTATTTTTACACTCAAACAGCTACTCAATACGTTTAAACAATTCGAAAAAAAGAATTAAAAAAACAAACTTTCGTTTTTAAAATTTTTGCCGTTACACCCCACCGATTTGTGGACAAAACATTATTTTTGTCTTTTTGGTATTTGGCAATATAAACATATTTTCTTTTATTTTTTTAACTTTAATTCTTGTTTTCAAATTAAGACAAAAACAGCAACAATAACAACTCTACTAAATGAACAACCAGAGTAAAAAAACAACAAACTTTTGATTTCATTTTTGTACGTGTTTTATGCCAAATTTCAATATTATTCTTTTTTATTTTAATAGTACGAGTGTGTGTGGTTGTAGTAGATTTAAGTATATTTCTCTCTTTTTGTTTGTTTGTAATAATGTTTTCTTTTTCTTTTTCTGTTGCTGCTGCTTCTTCTTCAATTTTATGAACAACTACTACAACCACATTGGCACAATTAAACGTCGTTGTAAGAAGAAAAAGAAGAAGTAAAAGTGGTTGAGGAAAACGTACAAACGAAGAGCAAGGTGAAAGAAAGAAAAATAAAAACAAAACTTCAGTTAAGCAATTGAATTAATTATAATTTTTAAAATGTTTTCAATCTCAACGACAATACGGTAAGCAGAAAATTAAATAACAATGACAACAACAACAATATCAATAATAACGTAAACGTTATGGAGACAGAAAATGTATGAAAAAAACAATGATCAAGAGGAAGAAACTAAAAGAAATCACTACTTTAATGACAATTAAGTTTTTCCTACATTTTTTATAACCCCTTTAGTTATTTTATTTCTAGTTCTTCTAGTTTTTTTGTCAGTTTGTTTATTTATTATTCTACTCTAAGGTATTTTTTCTTTACACTCTTTTGAATTTTTCGTTTTTTTGCCACTTTTGATTAAAATTAATTACATTGTTGATTGTTGGTAGTTAGTTTGTTTGTAGTTGTGATACAACATACCAATTAAAATGTCCACGTGTTATACTACGATCACATTAACTTAAAAGTATGAAGAATGTTTTGTATTGTCCTTAAACGATTAGTAGCAAAATTTGTTTGGAATTTCTTATCTTTCATTATTTAGAATTAGTTTAGTTACACGTTTTTTATAATATGTACTTACTTACATTCTCATAACTTTCAATAAATCAACATGCAACATTTTTGAAGCGTCACTATGATAAAAAATACCATGTTAGCTGTCAAAAACCTATTTCCACCAACAAATATATGAATGTGTATGTAAGGGAGTAAATTTTTTCTTCTCTCACCGTCACATTAAATTTGTTCAGTTTTTAATGTGAGATTTACTTCTCCCTTAAAACTAGCTCCTTTACTAAGCATATAACATTATTAAATTTTAATATCAAAATTATTGTTACATCAATATTGGCTGACGAAAGAAGATAAACAGCCAGACGTGCAAAATAAGTAGTTATGGCTTTTCGCTGGTTTAATGCTAAAAGTTAATAGAAGCTAGAAAAGCTTCAACTCTTTTCACTTTTTCGACGATTTATGTCCGTCAATGCAATGTATATCTTCATGCCAGTGACTTCAACTCTACGTCTTATTTTGCTACTGCTGATTCATGAGACGACGACATCTCAGACTTTGCTCTTTGTGTTTTACTACCAATACCTTAAGTCTGTCAAGATTTTTGAGTTTTGATAAGAACAATAAGTGCTACTAATACCTTCAGTCTGCCGGGACTTTAAAATGGTCGAGTCAAATGTATCGTCGGCCTTTCCTTGTGATTATTTGACCTGGTTTTGAAAAATTAAGCCTTATAATATATATGTGTTGTCCAGTTATTGGAGAGTTCCTATGTCACAGATTAGGGTGTAATAAGCACAAAGCGGTGCGGTGGTTGTATAACCCAAATATACAAGCGCTCTGCCAATCTGCGAAAGCTAACGGTGATGTGTCTAGGTTAAAGTATGGACCTTTACAATATTCGATGTAATATACCTCGGTGGAAAAAATTTATAGCGGTCACTCCGGCGGAACCATATGAAAAGAAGGAAACCATAACATACCTACACACAAGTGGACGATAATCAAGGTTTTTGAACCTAAAGCTGCATATAGAAAATCAGTAGTAGTCCTATTAATGAGACGAATTTCGGTAGAAATACAGCAGGAAATCTTCCCTATTCAAACAAAATGGAAGGAGCAAACACAAATTTTGACTGTCTTCTTCAATATAAAGCAATAAAAAAGTATGTATCAAAGGAAATAACGAAAAATATTATTTTGGTAAAGAAAAAGAAAAACTTAAAATAAACCTGTAAACCTTAAAGTTAGCTAGGCTAAAACTAAATGAAACCCAGATGATGAGCATCCTAATGTGATACTCAAGTAAAATGGTGCATAATTCAGACAGACAGCAACCAATGTAGAAATTTCATCGAATTGAAGGGAACAACAAGTTGCCAGATATTTGTGTTTTTCTTCTTCTCCGAGGAGTGGACACCATTTAAGATACTTTTGATTAGTATGATAATTATTTTAAAAATGAAAAATCATAAAGCTCGCCTGGTTTATATGAGTGTGCTTGTTTATTAGATGCGAATTTATTGCCTTTGCCTCAATATTTGATTTTCGTTTAACCGGTAAAAATAATATTTGTATTAAAATTAATCAGACTCTGAGAAAATGGGGGTTAAAGTTATAAACAAGTAATTTTGTGTAAACTTAAATTAAATAAAATTAAAATCAGAATTTATTCTTAATATTCTCTTAATAATTACAAGATATAATACATTTTCCTTTGTTTAAATAATATAATAAGATAAATAAAAAAATATTTTGTAATCTGACAACGAAAAAAGATTTTCTTACAAAAAGTCAAAGATTACGCTTTCCCTAATAATTGTATTTCATTGTAATTCTAATTGAGATTTTCGCACAATTTTCTATTTAAACGTTTTTAACATAAATCATATACGCTATAATTCAAGTATGTATACCATTTTGTTAAACATTTAAGGGTGAGCTATAAAATGAACGACAATATTCTTTCTTTCTTTCTTTTATTTATTTACAACCCTTTTCGTGTTTTATTTCTTCTTCATCATACAAATTTCTCATAAATATTGAATAACTTTTTCGAGCTGTCATGGTTTTATGGGCCTGATAATCCTTTAAGTGACACTTACTTATTTTATTGTACGTGTTGTTTTAGTTTAATCCTTTTATTAAGTTAACTTATAAATATAGGTACATAATACATATACTAACAGTATTTAGTTTAGATTTGAAAAATTTTAAATGGAAATACAAATCTAACCATTATTACCTCTAACTGTAGTTAGTATAAACGTGTAAACGAATGTTCGTTTGTTTACCTGTATATGAATGTATGTATGTATTTATATTTCAATCTTTGCTGTGGTTGCCTATTGTTGTTGTAAACCTCAAAATTCATAAAACATATGTTTCTTATTTGCTTGTCTGTGGGTCCGTCCATCTGCCTGTTTCTTTTCGTATTGGTGTGTCTGTCTGCTGTGTGTATTTGTTGTTTTTGTTTAAAGTAAGTTGGTAAGTAGTAAATAAAACCTGTATTATACAATTTGTTGACCTTAGAAGGTCAGATTAGTGGTTTAAGCTAATATTTTGTATTACTAACGGAAAATTTTCATTATTATGTTTGTTTATATGTATGTATGTTGGTGGGATTTAAAACAAAACTGCACTAAATTTAAGAACATTATTTTAAAATTTATTACAATTTATAGCATAATTATCTAATACTTCCTAGATAAAAATGGAAATAAATCTAAAAAAAACTTCTAAGTTTATATTAAATGAATATATCTCGAAATTTGGAGTTCAAATCCTGCTTAGGGAGAAAAACTTTCCAAATTCATGAAATATAGACATAGTAGAATGAAATGCATTTCAACCCGTTGTACGGCTTCATCCGCATGATAACTCGTTAACATAAGTTAAACAACACTTGTATCATCATATTTCATTGACTCACAGGCGGGATTTTATCGCCATTACTCTGGGTAGCTGATAAATTACACATTTTGACTAATTTAAAAAAGTCGAAGCCCTGAGATTTATTTACACTTTCCTAATGACGCGCTGAATCCGAATCTGCCTCAAATTTTCTCTATTACATCTGGGGTTCGAGATATCGTGACCTTAAGTTGAAGAAAAACAACAATTTTTAGTCCATCCTGAAACGTTATAACAGCTCAATCCTTTAGAAAAATAAACTTTGGTCTGTGGGTTAAAAAAATGTCGACATGATTGCGACTATTGTTTTTATTTTAAATATCGATTAGTATCTAGAAGTACTCCTCGATGTAGGGAAATTATGAATAACTTAAGAATTATGAAAACTAAAGCAAAAAACATCAAAATATTCACTATAAGAGTAAAATAGGCTCTAAAAACTGTAAAATATGCCTTAAATATGCTAGAAAGGTCAAATCATGCTAAATTATGATCTTATGAATAAAACATTGCAATTGCATATTTTGGTTTCCTTGGCTATATAAAATTCCAACTTCTCTCGAAGTTCTTTTTTTGCTGGATACTAAAGCCGGTTAGTGGACAAATAATCGTTGTAAACTGAAAATATGCACAAACACCAGAAAACAGATCATTAACCGAAAATAGGCATTGTCAGCTACTTTGAAACTTGGTTCCAAAGGAAAAATTGCGGCCAAACCAAACATTATATCAATATCCCTTACGGAAATCTGTTTTTATACTGATGGAGCTCAACACGGATTTAGGGATCTATTTTGTGACTATTTTTAAAATCACAATACTAGCCTCCAAAAAAAGTCCATGCTACCAAAGAGTTTGTTGCTGTTGCAAAAGTTGGACCATGGACTATAGTTCTTTACAACAATCTTTGGCCAAATATGACTCGAGTCGTTCTGGAGCGAAGATGGATTTGGCATCAACAGAGTTAACACAAATATTTTTCGACCGCCAGAATACAATTTGGAAGATATCAACTGATAAAGTTCCATCAAAAGCCGCGTTGAACTGTAAGAAAACCTTAACAAATACTCATCTAATAACAAATATCTATATTTCAGTATTGAAAGATCCAATGTACTTGCTAAAATTGGGAAAAGCTAGATCACTATTATATATCCAAATATTGGAGAGAAATACAAATCTTCTTTTAACTAATGATTACTAAAGTCCAATTTAAATAATTTTGGAAATTCCATTTATTAAAAGTTATTAAAAAAAATTTAAACACGTGGGTGAAAATATTACCTATTGCTTAATTGGATTTTTATGCTGCCATAAATATTTCGGGGTCTTCCTCTATTACCTGAATTCTTATAGGATAGATTTTCTTGGAATTGACAATGTTGGGTGCATGAGATTATATGGATTTAAATTTGGTTATTTAAATTATTTTATGTTTCTGTAGGTATTGCCATAAAAATAATAATAATTTTGTAGGTGTGTCCTTGGTAATTTTTTTTGCAATATATTGAAGATTTCTTTATTTATTCTTAACAAAAGAATAAAACATGAATTATTATTATACAATCTTCATTCTAGAATAAGAAGATACATACATATATAATGAACATTTATACAAACATAATGTTATACATATTATTTAATATATTTTTTCTTTCTTTATTGTTTATATAATGTGCATAAATATTGAATATTTTTTTTAAATAAAAAAGCACGAACCAAGAAAAATCGCATAGCAAGAAAAAAAATAAGTTTTTGTTATTTATTTTAACAAACATTTATAATTAATATTTCAACAAGGTCAAGACAAAATCGAAAAAATAATAATAATAATACTGTGTACAGCAATCTGCAATTATTTAGTTCCATGTTAGTTTTTTTTAAATAAAAATGTATAAAAATTGAAATAAAATTAAGTATTAAATGCATAAATTTATATTCTGTAACGTAATTTTTCAATTCACTAGATTTACATTTTAATGTTAAGCCGTTTTTTCGTCCAATTTTTATAGAGTTCAAAGTAGAACTTTGAACTTTATATTATAGATAACATAGCACAAAAAAGTCACTTAAAGAAAAAAACTGGATGTATTTTGTCCTTCACTTTCAAATAAAAATGTTTAAAATCAATATTAGATGCTTAAAGCAATTTTAATATTCAAACTAGTTTGTTTTTTCCATTTCATTAAAATCCAATTTTAATTATACATTTAAAGTTGGAAGAAAAAAAGGTTCAATACTTCCAACATGTATGGAGTAAGCGGTGGAGTAGAATCTGTGGAATTAGTATGTAGAATTATATATAAAACTGTACATGAAAGTTAATCTTATGCCAATAAATATAATAATTTAATAAATTTTAAACATTGTTTTTAAGTTTTTGTTGTTGACATTATTGTTTTTTTTTGCACACAGCGCGAACTCATGAAATGTTATTGACCCTAATCGACGACAATTGTCGTCAGAAAACGTTAAAATAAACAAGTTATAGGCAACATTACGACTTGTATTTCTTTCTGTCTTGCTGGTTTTCTTTCTTTTTTTTGGTTGTTCCCCCTCTGTTCAAGACAATAAAATATTTTATTTGGCAAGTGTTATTTATTCATTACGTATGAAATTTAGTTTTTTTGTTTAGTTAAAAAAAAAGATAACAAAAAAAGTTTTAACTAATTATAAAAATTATTTATTTGCAATTGTTAAGAGATAAATAGAAATAAAAGCAAGTACCTATGTCGTTTAATTAAAATGCAACTAAAGAATACAAATTGAATCTTTATATTAACATAGAATTAGTCACGTGATTGCTATCTGTTCCGGAGTTCTTAAACTTAATAGAAAAGTGGTCTGTTACATTAACAATTTCCTACTAAATGACGATATGCTAGGTAAGATTGATAAAATGATGTATATACATTAAAACCGAACAAATTCCCCATAGAATGTTTGTAGGAATTATTCTAGACTCCAAATTATCATGGAAACTCAACATTCAGCACAGAGTCAAGAAGGTAACAGTCATCTACTATACCTTTCGTTATAGTATGGAGCTTAGTATCAGCATATTTAAATGGATGTACACGACTATAAAACATACTATCCTTACATATCTCTTGTATGGTGTAAGTTCAAAGACCAGCATGCATAAATTTATACTTCAGAAGCTCAGAACACTATATTGCACATCCTACTTATAGATCTGTAATAATGGTCATATCTGCTTGTAGCGCAGTGAGGCTTAACTCATCCGGAAGTTGGAGGTCAAGAACATATGGACATGTGTATTACCTCCAACTTAAATCAACCACCCGCCTATATTATCCCACTTACGGACTTTGATAGAGTCTTCAAAATCAGAGGTCGAGTGTTGTAGTGGTAACCTACCGAGCGAATATACCACCAGAAACTTTAAAAATGCTTCTAAAAGGAACTGCGTTGTTGGTTCTGGTGTCTTATGTCAGGAAGCTGAGCTAATTATATAACACCGTCTTCTCAACAGATGTACTATCTTTGAGTCTGACATATTTGCGATAATTTCAGCCTGTAGGTTACTACATGATCTCAATATTCGCAGCAACAATCAATGCAAGATGCAAGAAGTATCTGTAAAGGTTAAGTCACCTGTCTGACATGAGCATGGTTTGGGTCCATGCTCATAGCGACTATTATGGAAAATAACAGGCAGATGATCTTAGCCGAACAGGATCAGCACTTGATATCTCCACCATCTCTTCAGTAGCAACTCCGTTTTATCAAGTGCAACATTTTCAGATTGTTTCTTCAGAAAGCTGTAAAGGGGCCAGATTATTCTTGAAGAAACGGTCATCCATCTTCTCTGCGAATGCCCTGCTATAGACGTTAACAGAAAACGCTGTCTTGGCAGCTACTTCTTATGTAACCTTGATGAAATATCAGGGTTTAAGCTTAATGAAATCCAGAGATTTCTAACTGCTATATGCTGGATCTTACACTATTCAATAATACATCTGACGAGTGAAGTGGTCCGTTCAAAATAAAGTCCCTTCGAAACTACTTAACGTAGTGATCGTTAACCAATTAGCCCACCGTATCATATTCCAAGAAACCTTATGGGTTCCTCTCACCCACATTTTTTATTATGTAACCTAACCGAACTTTCTAACAAGCCAATAGGCCTTAGACTTAACTTTATCTTAATTGCTGGGATTTCTGTCTGGAAGCTAATATTGTGATTAGGTAAACGGTTATAAAACACCAGACCCATGTTGTCCTCCAATTTAGTGCAGTCCAACAGATTCCAACGGATATTTACTTTAATGTTCCGCTTGATCATGAAATTATATCTAAAATAAGTGTTTCCGACATATTCTGTGTCCAGTTGGCGTGAATGAATATCCAGAACCTTGATTATTGAAGCATCACATAAAATTGGTTTAATTGCACTTTTATAAAGTCAATATGTCAGTCTAATGCCCCATTTTATGTCTATGGTTCATCTACATAGCTTCTTAATACAACCTCTATGTGGAGTACTTTATTTTAATTTCTGGTTAAGCACCAGCGGCTTCTTGAATAGGAATCAGGGTTCAATATACTAAGAAATTTGTGTCTTTCTTTTAAAAAAAACTGTTTTCGTTTTTACTGGGTTAATATTGAGGAATTTTAGTTGATCTATGCTGTATTCAGGGTATACACAGTTTCTTTACACAAGTAATTTGTGTCCTTTCTCGATTAGGTTCCTTAGTAGGCTATTAATCGGGGTTCCCCAAACAAAAAGGGAAATGCAAAGCAAAATAGCCCTTTTACGATAATTATATCGTACCCAGCTCAGCCATATGTTCCTTAGCATATAAATAATCCATTTAAAGAACATCAAATCAGCATAAAACTGGTCTAAGTATTGTATGAGAGTATCAGTATTAAATTTTAGTGTATTAAGTTTGATATTGAAGAATTCGGCTATATAGTGGACAACTTTATTTACTTCTTCATTGTTTGCTTTTAACCATCGATTATCCCTTTCTTTTGAATAAGGGTGAAAAAAAATGATGGAAATTTCAGCTTTTTAGAGTCGGTAAGTTATGCCCAAGTACAATATTTATAATTAGGCCTTGTAAGAATGTTCAAAATATCTATGTACAGATATATACAGATCAAAATTTCTATTCATTTATGTATGTACATACAACGCAAAAATTATTGTACTAAATGATCTGCTTATTAGTCTTGCATTCAGCAGGTTTGAAACATTTCCATCTTTTGAAAACAACATATTGTTTGTATGTATGAATATCAAGCCAGCATTGCATAGGACTATGCTTTACATGATGAATGGTATTATGGGCATATTGCTTGGACCAAAATATACGCTTTTTTGTCAAATGATACTTTATCTTAAATTTATCTTAAAAAGGAATGTATGTATGTAAATACAAACGCAGATGGATGATTATCTACATATGTATGTATGAATGTATGTATGTATGTATGTATGTATGTATGTATGTATGTATGTATGTATGTATGTATGTATGTATGTATGTATGTATGTATGTATGTATGTATGTTTGTATGTATGTATGTATGTATGTATGTATGTATGTATGTATGTATGTAAGTACCTATATCGATTCCGAAATTAGAACACGTTGTTATCAACACAAATGATTAATACCCTCCCCCTTTATAATGATGGAATATTGGAAAAATTGTACTTTAAAGATTTCCACTAAATTATTAATATTATTATTTAATTTTTAAATTCAAAAATGAAACAACAACAATAAACAGCAAACAAAATCAAAAAATTATTTATGAATATTAACACTCGGTTTATTAATAAATGAACCACAAAAAGAAATAAATTTATCACTGCAAATTTGTTAACAAAATGTCAAACTGAATGAATGAAAGAAGAAAAAAATATATATATAACAGCAACAACGACAACAAACCCCCAATGATAGATATACACAGGCACATACAAACAGAGCATAAACATAAAAACACAAACACGTATGTTAAACTCTCGCCTAAGCCAAAAACTCACAGAGAGATAACAGAAACATACAATATATGGATGTAGTATGTATGTATATATGTTTGTATAAATGTTCAACATGATGTACAATAAATATATGTATGTATGTTTGTATGAATGAGTTTATGAAATGTATGAAACATTTATTTAAATGGTTGGATGTTGTTTGTAGAGAAAGAGAGGAGTAATAGTATGAAAATATGTATTTTACATGTTAATATGTATGTTTGGATGTTTGTTTTAAATGGATGAATGTATGTTTTTATGCACGTTTATACTATAATATTTTGAGTAAAACGTATGTTTGTAGCAAAAAAAAAATAGGAAAAATAAAGAAGAAAAAAAATAATGTATGAACCATATTCATACATACATATTTACATTATTATTATGATTATTATTAAAACATAATAGTAGTAGGTTCGTAAAGATAGATGTATAGATATATGAATATATGTACAATATTCATAAGTATTTTACATTTGTTTTATAGGGTATGTATATATGTATGTATGTAAGTATGTTTGTACATTTTGTATGACTCTGTATAAGGAAATTGAAAATAAAACATGAAGAAATAAAAACAACAACAAAAATTTATAAATAAATTTATTTATTAAACACATACAAAATGCGCTGCTTACTTCAATAAGAGAAGAAAGTTTTATTTTTTTGTTTTGTTGCTTTATTTTTAGAAAATTTGTAATTTAAAAATAGTTTTTAAGTAAAAATATTTTGCTTTTCATGTAATTTAAGCAAAAAAATATGAAATAACTTAATGTTGGGGATTGGGGCTTAAAAAAATATGAGCTAAAAAGTTACACTCTTTTAAATCTGAAAAAAAGTTTAAAAATAATAAGAAATGTTTAATAAACAATTGTTGATAATTTATTTATAAATAGTATCTGAATTGATTAATGCCATAGAAAAAATGTAAAAAAAAATCAAGAAAAGCAGAATGTGTGTGTGAGTTTTTGTATAACGTCTTCTTCTGGCCTGCTCCCACTTTTGTGATTTTCTTAGCAGAAAACAAAAACAATTATTAATACTCGTAAAACAACAACAAACACATACTCATTTAATGAAGAATATTTTGATTTTGCTTATTAAAAACTTAAACGCTTTAAGAGATTAAATCTGCTAAAATTTGTAAGAAAAAAGAGATGTATTAAAAAAGAGTATTTTAAGAGCACTGAAATACTCTTAAACTCTTAAATTTATCTAAAAACACAAACTCAGAGATAAACACACAAAAGCAAACCTTAATAAAATAAACTTGATTTTGTAAGTAAAAGAGAGATAGCAAAAGAGAAGCAACGAGAGAGAGTGTAAGCGTTTGCTTGTGTGATGATTTTGTTATGATATTGTTTTTGTTTTTATTGTTGTTGGGTTTGTGTAAGCGTGTAGCAAAAAGCAAAAAAAAAGCGAAAAAAGGAAGGCAGGCCTGTATTGTTGACTGCCTGTTGTATATTCAGTCGGTTTGCTACAATCAAACGAACCGAACATTTTCTTTTGAAACGGTGATACTCTAGTTCAGTTCAATGCGAACGTGAGAACGGTGTGGACGTGCCAAAAATACTACGCGGAACCATCGTAATTGAAATAATACTACAGCCACTAATAATTTCAATTAAACTTGTAATAATTAAAAAAATAATTTATTATTTTTTTGCCAACACTAAACTCCAAATGAGTGCAATTAATTATTAAAAAAAAAAACAATTTTTCCAATTGTTAAAAAATTTTTAAAAAACATTACAAGAAAATTCAAAAGTCCTGGATTATTTTGAATTTTTCTTAAAAACAGTTTAACTGTGTTTAATTAATTTATAAAAAAAATCTCTTTAAAACTTTAAGTTTTTTCTAAAAAAATCTCAGAGATTTAAAATTTCTAAAAATTGTTTTGTTTTAATTTTTATGTTATTTTTATACAAACTGTGATTTTTGTTTAATTAAAAAAGAAAATCTCATAAAACTTAATAATTTCTTTAAAAAAAGCAACAAAAACTTGTGGTTAACCTTGCATTATAACAACAATCACCTTAAGCAAAAAAAATTTTATACAAAAAAATCAAAGAAACATTTAAGCATAAAATTTTGTAGTTTTTGGCCCAAAGAAAAACAAAAGCAAACACACATACACACAATTACAAAAAAACTGTTATTGTATTTAAGAAAAACCAATCCAGTGTTAAAAAACTATTATTTAAAACAATTACACATATTAATTAAAAATAAACAAAAATTTATCTCAAAGATATTTCTAATAAATAATTTTTGAAAACAAACGGTATTTCCCCATTAATGATAAGTGACGTTAACAATTAAATTGCAGAATAAAAAAAACGCAAATACAAAACAAAAGCAACAAACGCAAACTCAACATACTTTACAAACAAGTGAGAAGTGAAAAGAGAAACAACTAAAACATTTTACAAGAGCAGAATATTAACTAAAAGAGTTTACAACTAACGGATTTTTTACAAAAACAAATACTTCTCCACTAACAGGGGGAGATATTGTTTTCTTTGTAATTTTCCGTAACTAATACACAACTGCTGTTTTAACCTACTGAGACTACGAGTCTGCTGTCTTTATACCCTCGAAAACAACAAAAACAACTAGCCAAAAAAATGACCTTGCCTAGTGTTACACCCAACCAACAATGCGACGATGATTCGGACATGTTTGGACCTCCCCGTACCTCCCCACCCATTGGCTATCATCATCATCGGTCACGCGTTCCTATGATTTCGCCCAAGTTGCGTCAACGTGAGGAACGTAAACGCATCTTACAGCTCTGTGCCCACAAATTGGAACGCATCAAGGATTCGGAAACAAATCTCAGACGCAGTGTTTGTATTAATAACACCTATTGTCGTTTAACCGATGAACTCAGACGTGAAAAGCAATCTCGCTATTTGGCCAATTTACCCAGGTACGTTTTAAATTCTTTTTAATTATTTGTATTAAAATTAATTATAATTTTGAGGTTAGATAATATCAACGTAAACAACACAAGCCATTGTTTCTTTTTATGTTTCTTTTGTGTTGTTGTTGTTGTTTTTATTATCACTTTTTTAAACCAGTGCTGTACATATGTATATTTTATTTCAATTTTTCTACAAGGTTAAATTGAATAAAATAAAAAAAACAACGACAACAAAGAAATAATTACAATTTTACTAAAAGTGCATTTAAAACAAATTATGAAATTTATAAAACAAAAGCAAAAAATGAAAGTGTTGTATTTTAAGGAAAATAAGTAGTCAAGTGATAAGAATATTAAAATTGAATTTAGAAAAACCACTAATGAACTCCAACAGTGATGCGTAAGTTGCGTCATACTTGTGTGTTTAGGCGAGTGAGTCTAGTGTTCAATAATGAAAGTTAACAACTTAGCAGAGAGTTGCCAATTAAACTGTAGTTTCAGCTGTCAGTCAAAGTGAAAATTGCAGAAGATAAAATTTTTATTAAAAACATTTTCATTGTTTTGTGAAATTTTAAAAATCATTCCAAAAAAGAAGAGTTCATAATTTAATTACATACGTGTTTTGTTGTAAAAATATTCCTCAGAAAAAAAAACAGAAATTATAATTTTTAAAATTATAAAAACAATTTGCATTTCATTTTAACAAAAGCACAAAAACAAACAAATATGGACAAATGAATTTCTATCAACGCCTGCATAACATTGCTGTTATTATTTAAACAAATTTATAGAAAAAACAATTTGATTTTTATTGCTTTTGTGATAAAGTCAACGAGGGTGTTTTTAGAAATTTAACAAAACAAATTTCACTCAAATAAAAAAAATCATGTTAATGTTTTTAATGTGTTTGTTTTTGTAAAAATTTTATGATTTTAAGTTTTTTAAACTTTTCTTGCCACCCTCGTTATTTTTCCTAGAATCAACAATTGTTTGGAAAACAAGTTTAAGTCATCAAAATTAAATCAATTTCAAAGGAATCCTATTACAAACAAAATTCTTAATTTAACACAATTTGCTATAATCTACAACAATAAAATAGTTCAGAGAATTTTAATAATTTTTTGAAACAAATTAACAATTTGCATAAATTAACTTAAGTTTAAATTAAAATTGAGTTTAAACTTAAGTTTAAACTAAGGTTTAGTTTTAACTTAAATTTGTGTCAAAAACTTGCTAAATAGTCATAAACTACAATTAGTGTTATTTATTTCCTCTTTTTTTCTATATCATAACTCTATTTTCTTTTTAATTGTAAAACTATTTAGAATAACTACAGTTTGGGGGCAAAAGAAAGTAAGAAGAAAAAATAACGATTATTTAATAATATTGAGTAGTTGGAAAGCAAGCAACAACAAAACAATAAAAAACGACAAAGATTATAAATTCAGGCCAAGCTCATGCCAAAAACTTATGAATGTGTTTGCCAACAGTTTAAATAAAACCAAATAAATAACCAAACATAACCCAGCCAAACAGACATACAAAAATCTACAGCTAAAGCAAAGAGAGACAAAAAGACAGACAGACAACCCAGTCAGCCAACCAACCAACCAACCAACCAACTAAACAGCTAGCCAACCAAAAGAACAAGCAACAAAA
The DNA here is from genome assembly GCF_022045245.1 of Lucilia cuprina. NCBI lineage: Eukaryota > Metazoa > Arthropoda > Insecta > Diptera > Calliphoridae > Lucilia > Lucilia cuprina. Next base: position 22,356,420 of record NC_060951.1, read on the forward strand.
TATACAAGAGGACCCATGAAAGTTTTAAACATACAACAGCAAAAAAAAAGAAAGAAAATGGACAGACGGACTTACAAGCAAGACCACAAAAGTATAGACCCCAAAAACAAAACAAACAAAAAAATAATAATAAACATAGATGTTTGTATATGAGCACTCTTATTCAAAAGGCTTAAGCACACGCTATATTTTCACACACACACACACATACACACACAAACCTGCATGAACAACGGTAATTTTTCAAAATTACAACAACACTAACAATGTTGTATCCCAAGAGCAAAACGAAATACACAACAACAGCAGCAACCACTAAAAGGAAACATATTGTTGGCATTTAAACGTGAAAAAAATTGCAAAAAAGAAGGAAAAAACCTTAAAAACAGTTTAATGTTTATTAAATACAACAATAACAACAAAATTATAAAATTAATTTTTGTTAAGGCAACATTAAGATGTTAAAGCTTTGTAAGAGAGGGGGAGAGAAAGAGAGAACTTGAAAAACTCTCTTTTGATAAACAAGAGTCCTTAAACATAAACAGTTAAAAACAACAACACTATTTCTAAAAAATTACAAAAGACAAATCCTTTAAACATTTATTAAATTAAGAAATTTAAATATATTTTTACAATAACAATAATAATCTTTACAAAATAGACCTTTTCTCTCATCTTTGTTACAAACGTAGAAAACGTTTTTATTTATACAAACGTTGAAATGATCACGTTCCACTTGCAACAGCAACAACAACAACATTAAATAGAAACAATAACAACTTGTACTTAATACACCCAGCAAACAATACTATACGTTAAACATTTCAGCCTACTCAAAAAAAAATGGGTGGGACTTAGCACAGACACCAACCTTTTAAGCAAAAAGTTTTTTTTTTTTTAATTCTAATATAAAAGTGTAAAGATTACCCTTTTTCTAAAAAAAATTCAATCTACTAAAAGATTTTCCAAATTTAGCAAAGCTACTAATCTTAATAAAGAAGTTATAAGGTCATATAACTATTTCTACTCCTAAAAGTTTTCTGGGTTATAAAAGCATAGGGATATATCTTGAAAAAGTGCAAGAAGTAATTGTTGTTATTGGTTGCCAACTTTACTAACTGTCTAGCTGTTTTTGTTTGTTTACTACTATTCAATGTTGCCAATATATGAGAGAGACAGAGAAAAAACAACAACAACGACGACAAAACTCAGCTAATAGATAAGTACTAACATACGTACATAGTACATGACTTGGAAATGAAACTACAAATAACTAAGTAAATGGATAGATAATATACAACTACCACCATTTTCAAGACCATCTCTATTTGCATTGTATATATTAAAAATTACACATAATTTAAACAAAATTATAGAGGGTTTCTTTAAAAGACTGATTACATTGTTATTTTTCCGTTTTATTTATTGCCAAACGCCTCATTACTTTAATAAAATTTACTTTGAAAACTAATTTTAGCTGCGTGTGGTTTAAAGCAAAAGAGAAAAGTAATTACCACATATTTTGTAAAATATTTTATTAAAATAAAATTTAAATTACACAAGTTATGAAATAAAACAATAGTGTTTTCAATATAAAAAATCTTTACAAATAAATAAATATAGAAAAAAAAATGTTTACATCATTTACTGGTTAACTTGACATTGCCTACTACACACACACACACACACTCCTCACAATGTTTACATTTTGTCATTTGTGCAGTGTGTGAAGTTAACAATACTAATCCCTCTCTCTCTGTCTTTCTTTCTAATACAAACATTATACATATAAGTTGTTTGTTTAGCAAAACATTAAAAAAATCTTTTCTTTGTGTTTTACCAGCATTAATTTCACTTATTTATAACCTTTTCTCTATTTAATATTTTTATAAATCAAAAATTAATTAAAACTCCAAAAAGTATTTGAACTGTTTTGTCTTAATAATTCCTTTTTTAACGTTTTTTTTTTTCTAATGGAAAAACAAAAAAGACTCTCTACTAAATAAAATATTAAAAGGAAAAATGTTCACAATATTTTATTTTCTTCCTTTGACGTCTTCGTCAATAAGCATATCTCTAACAGTCAGTGAGTTAGTCAGTCAGTCAGTTAGCAAAAATAATATGTATAAAAGCAAGTTTTCATGTGCAATTGTTGTTTTAATTTTTCTGTTGTTATTTGTTTAAAAAAGAAATACGTCTACAGTCTATATAAATTTTGTTGTTTTTGTTTGTTTTATTTTTCAGTAGAAGCTTTTTTAGATTGTAAAATTATACACAAGACTTGGTTGTTAACTAACATTTAGGGTTTGTTTGTTTTTTAAAAAGAAACCGGGACAAAAATTTCCCGGAATTAGCATAAATTTAAAATTGTAAAAAATAATAAAACTTTTTATGCAATTCATATATTTTTGTAAATTTTGCTAAAAATTCAAATGCCAGTATTATTCCTTCTTAAAATTTAAGAAAATTCTTTGAATTGTAAAACCCTTTTTACAATATTTACTAAAAGGCAAGGCGACGACTGGCTGAATGGTTGGCTAGTAGTAAACTTATCAAGAGTAGAAAAGAGTACGAGGAGGTTGGTGATATGGTGCTGTTGATGATGATGATGGTTGTGTTGCCTGTTTAGTTGGTTACATTAGTTGTATTACATAGAGTAGATACATTTATGTATTTATACTCGTACGAGGAGTGAGTAGAGTATGTTTGCTAAACGAGACTGTTGCTGCTGATTTGTTTTTCATTTAGGTTTTTATTTAATTTTTTTTTTGGTTAGAGTTTGTTGTTGTTAGTTTCAATTGCAGTTTCTTTTTCGGTACTGTTGCTGTTGTTATTGTGTTTTTGTTGCTGTTTATTTAAGTGTGTTTTTGTGTAGCTTACTTTGGCTGTGAAGTTTTTATTATTTTATTTTTTGGTAAAGATTTTTGTTGTTACTATTTTATCGTCATCTTCATTTTGTTATTGCTGCTGCTGTTGCTGTGAGGAAAAACATGTTTCCCATTAAATGACTTTGACTTTGGTTAGGAAATAGAATTTTTTGTTGTAAAACTTAAACTTAAATTTTATACTAAAAAAATAAAATTAAAAAGATAATTAGGCAAAAAAAAAAGATAATTTGTTAAAAACTTAATAAGTTTTTTCTTTTAAGAAAGAAAATTTAAAATTTAGTTAAAGTTATAGATTTTAAACTTTAGCTGTGTTGTTAACTTGACACTTGTTTTATGACATTTATTGAGTTGCCAACTTTTGCAAAACAAAATTGCAATTTTTGTGTTGTTGTTGTTATAACTATTTGTTTACTGAAAGCGAATTGTTGTTGTTGTAGTCTATAGGATTTTGCATTTATTTGAGTTGTTGGTTCGTGTTGTAATCTATAGCACAAGCCAACCCAAACCCAATGCAAGCAAGCAAACAGCCAGTCAGCCATCAATCAATTAAGTTGTCAAGTGTGTGTTGTATGTTTGTATTAAGCTGTTTGTGTGTGTATGTATACATGCATACATATTTATTGACACTCTTTGGTTGTTATTATTGTTATTATTATTGTTTTTATTATTCTTGCTTAAACGTGTGTAAGTTTTTTTGCTCTTCCACTCCCTTTAAATAAAAATTCATATGTAATTGGAAAAATTTAAAGCTTATTTAAAATTAAATCATATATTATTAAATTTATTAACAGTTTCTACTTCAAATTTTTTAAACATTTTTTCACATTTTATTTAAAATTATTTTTTTTATTTAAACTAAATTTAATTTGTTTCCCATGGTATTTACAAACAAACATTTAACGAAAAAAAATCCCAAGTAAATTAATGATATCAGGCCACACACAACCATCACTTTATATCATATCATACAAACATACAAACTTACACATTGAGAAGGTTGTCAGTAGAGGAAAAATGTAAATACATACAGACACTTGGTATACTTTTTCTTTTGTGTACTTTCTTTTGTTTTTGAGTTTTCTCATTTTAAATGAGCGTTATACTTGGTGCTTCTGTTTAGTTGGTAACATTAAAAAAATAAGAATTTCTTAAATAAATTAGAAACTTTTTCCGAAAATTATTATTAAGAAATAAATAATTTTAGTTAAATTAAAGCTTATGTTTATAAAACATTTTAAAGTTTTTTTTCAGTTTAATTAAGAACTTTTTTAAAATAAAATTTTCTTAATTTTTAATAATTTTTTCAATTTCTTTTGAGAAGGTAGTGTACTTAAAGTACTTAATGGCTGCCAATTCTTGTTGTATTTCTTTTGAAATTTCGTTTTGTTAAACAATTTATGGCAATATCACGCTTTTGTTGTACAAAAAAAACAGCTTATAACGGTATACAACAAGTTTTATTTACACAATTAGTTTATTTTCAAAACAAATTTACTACATTCTTAATTTAACACAAGTTTTAACTAACAATTAGTGTAAAAAAAATATAAAAATGTATTATTTTAAAAACTTTTTTTCATTAGTCTTTTTAATAACTATTGCTTTGGCACAAACGAATTTTTCTAAATTGCAAATAAAATGATAATCATCATCATAATTCCCATATGTTTTAACACACAACAACAGCAACAACAAAAATAGTGAGCAAATGTGGATTATTTTAATAAACACACACGCGAAAGCGCCAGTTATTTGCATATTTAAAGCGTCAAAATTACACACAAAAAATATACACAACAGCATTACACATCCTCAAAATTATTTTACACTTTTTTCTCTTCGGTGCAATAAACAAAACCAACAACTAACATTAAGTTTGTCTGTGTATGTCTAACATACTTAAAACAAGTAAGAAAAAAACATTATGTTACCAATCAAGGTTGTAAAGAAAACAAAACAAAAAAAGCTTACGAACACTACTACTAACCAGTTAGTCAGACAGTCAGTCAGTCAGTCACATTCATACAAACACTTAAGCAAAACCCTGTTAAATAGCAGTTACAGAACCAAAGTGTATAATAGCAACAACAACAACAACAGTAAGCGAATCAACAAACGAACGAACAAGAGACCAAGTAAATGTAATGTAATGCTAGTGTATTCCTTGTCGGCATCAAACACACACACACACACACATACTAACATACATTCATTACACATTTATACTTCTTTGTTGTTGTTGTTGTTGGAATTTTTACTATGAACACTGACTGTATATTTATATTCTTGGCTTTAAGTTATTTTTTTCTTTATTGTTGTTGTACTTTTATTTTTTCTGTAATTCCCTTTATAAAGTTTAGTAGGGGATTTTTTTCTGTAGCATATTTTTGGGGAATATTTTTGCTTAAAGTGAAGTAAATGTTGAGAGAAAAGTTTGTGTGTGAGGAGGGGGGTTAATTTTATAGAAATTATGAGTTTTATTTTTAATATTACTTTCAGCAAAGCGTGGTATGGTAATGTTTGTATATTTTTAAGAAGAGCAATTAATTTGTTTTAAAAAAGGTAGATTTTTTTACAAAAGGAAAACTGCATGTTTAATAATTACTTTACTTTTTAACATTTATTTTAAAGAATTATAAAGTAGGTTTAATTATTTATATGTAGTTATACATATATTAAAAAGAAGAGCTTTTAATTTTAACTTTTTAAGAAAAATATTAAATTGTATTTATATATACATAAACGCATTTAAATGTTATGTCCTTTTATAAAACGTGGGCATTTTTCTTTTCTGTTGAACAACCCACATATTGGCCTTTAAAAATTGCATACTCTTTGGCATTTTACTGAAATAAAAATGTATGTTTCCAGAATTACTGACACAACAGGATGTCAATAAGCAATTGAATAAATGTTGTGGGGAAAATGAAAGAACATTTAATGTATGTATACACACTAGCCAGTAAATAAATATTGAAGCTTAAATATTATTTATAAATCCATTCCACCTACATTTATACACACACACATACACACAAAGAAAGCTAAATTTACCTTTGTCCCTTACAAAAAAAGCCCTAAAATAGACTATACATAACTTTGACTAATAAAGTAATAATAAAGTCTAATGAAATAAAATACATTTTAAAAATAGTTTCTTAATAAATAAATATTTCTAAGAAAATAAAGTTTTCTTTAACAGATAGATTTCTTAATAATTTCTCTTTTTTTATCTATATCACAAGTTCATTATAAATTAAACAGCAAAAAAACTTAACAAAAACAATTATAATAATAAACAACATAACACAACATGTAATATCCAGCAATAACAATAATAATGACAGTTTTTTACACACTTATATACATACATATGTGTGTATATGTATACACTCTTTATGAATAAATTAAATAAACAATGCAATAACAAAAATCATCATTAAGTCACTCACATTTTTTTCACTCTTATTTTTACTTATTTTCTATTTTGCTCGTGTTATGTTTTGAAATTTAAACTTTCTCTCTCTCTCTCTCTCTCTCTCTTACTTGCTACCCCCACCTGATTTACAAATATTTTCTATTTTTTGCTCATTCTCTAAACAAAAACTACTGTTAAGCATTTTATTATAACAGTCTTTAAAATTTTGTTAATGAAATATTAAATGTTTTAAATAATTGTGATACTTAATTAGTCTTTAAAGGAAAACTTGAAAATTTAAACACTTTATTTTAAATTAAAATGTGTTTTTTGTTTTTTTATTCATTTTGGAAATCAATTCCATTTGTCTTTTATTATTATTTTGTTCTTTTTTTTTTTTGCTATCTATTAAAACAGTATTTAACCTGCTTAAACAAACAAACAAATAAATATCATTTATACTCTACCAACAGAGAAACAAAACAATACAAAAAAGGGAATGTTAAAAAAATGTTTGAATTTTATAGCAATTTTTGTGTAAAGCTTTTTTTATTATTATTTATTTGTTTTCCCCCTTGATAGAGCACATTCAAATAAAATATAAACACGCTGAACTGAACCTTATAGTTTATAGAATTAAACGGGCTTTTTTTGATTTGTTTACACCACTCTCTGCTTCCTCCTCCTTGCATACATATTTCTTTATTACATACAACAAAAAAGCCACTGTAAAGCACTCTACATTTGTATGATTTGTTTTTTTTTTTTCTTTTGGGTGTTTTTTTTTATAAAAAGCACCAACCAGCCCAAGCATTGCCATAAATTTTCAAATACAAGGAAGCCTGACAACAATTTTTTGTCTGTATGTTAACACGAGTGTACTTGCTTTGTTGCAGCACACTGCCTGCTCACACTACTTGTTTTCTCATTTGCTTTGTAAGCGAGAAGGAGGGGAGTAAAAGCAAGGCATCCAAGCTAAATAACTCTCATACAAATGTTTACCCCCTTCTGACTAAAAATTTTAACATCAATGTGACTGCAAAAAAAAAAATTGTAAAAAACATAAACGAGGTTCGCACAAAAAATTAACAAATATTTATTTAAGCATAAAATACTTTTTCTACTCACCTCGTACCCATTTATAAAGCAAACCAACTAAAAGCAAAAAATATAAAAACGGAATTCATAGTATTACTAGTAGTAGAGTAGACCGACTTATAGTGGATGCAAAATCATTTAAAGCTTTTTAGATTTAGTTTGCGGTTGACTAGATTTGTGTGTTTTGGGTGTCATAACAGAGAAAAGAGAAGAAAAAAATGTTGGAATAAAAATTGTTGTTGTAGCATTAAAATGTTTATAGGAGGGGGGTCGGTCTTTTCAGTGTTTATTAGAAATAGATTTGTCAAGAGTTTCTCTATATATTTACATATATAGATTCTATAGTTTTGCTGTTGCCACTGCTGCTCTTAATGTGACTGTTGCTATTTGTCAAAAAAAAAAAAAAAAAAAACAAAGAAAAAAATAGCAAAATAGAAACTGAAATGAAAAGTAAATAAATACATAAACTATTTGTTTACATACATAATCTATACAACAACTCCAAACACACAAATACAACATTGGCCTTCTTTTTTTTAGTATGTATTTTGGTTTGAAAACAAAAGCAAAAAAAGGAAAAAAATTATTGTTCTAAATTTTTCAATGAAATATGTGTTTAGTTTTTTTCCTATTAAATGTAATGTGTTCATTTGTTTTTTTATGGGTTTTTCCTTAAACCAGGAAATTTTGTTTTGTAATTCCCCCTAATAATCACTGACTGTGTTTGGCAACATTGTTTTGCATTTATTTAACTGATTTGTTTTGATTTTTACTTTTAAACATTACAGCAAGTTGCCAGAGTGTTAAAGAAAGGGGTTTCTCCCTTTGATTGTTTACTTATAGAGTTGAAAACAACATTCAAATAAACATCACTAAACTAGAAAAGGAGAGTGAGAAAAAGAAATGAAATTTAATGTTTACAAACATTTCAATGTTTAGGATTACAAATATCAAGGTAAATGTGTCTAGGGAGACAGGGAAAGATAAAGAATTCAAGACTCTTCTTTCAATTATTATATAAAAGTAGAGTTAGAGTTTAGCTGTGACACAGAGTTTAAGATTTTAGCAAAAAAATTTGCCAACAAGTAATATAATCTTGATAAAAATTAATTAAATTTCTAAACAGACTTTTTCTAAAACTCCAACTGACACTTCCAAAAGTTCATTAACACAATATTTTTGATAAAAACAAAAATAATATAGAAGTTTTTTTTTTTGTTGTTGTATGTTGATGGGTAAATGATTAGTAACAACAACAATAAAACTAAGCAAGTCAAGGTTCTATTTAGCCCGCGTTTACCTTGTAAAGTATACGGCGAGTATGACTGACTCTCTGACTACCATAGAAAACCTAATAAAAAAATATCAACCACAAAAGAAACAAAAACACTCACGAATAACAACAACAAAAGTAAATAAATAACAAAAAAATAAAAATCATTTCATTTCGTGCTTATCTTTTTTACACTTGTTTAAATGTCTGTCTGTCTGTCCGTCTGTCATACGTTCACAAACAACGTCAATATTAAATGATTTTGTTTTATTTTTTTTAGCGGTATTAAACAGCTAAAAAACAAATAAAAATATTTAAAATTTGCTTTTTTTTTAGAAATATTAATATTAACTACAAATTTTTTTTAACAATTATTAATGTTTAAAAGTCAATAAACGACATTGGTTTGTTTGCACTAGTAGGTTCATATTTATTATTTTATAAGGGGAAAACAACATTAACAAACGTATAAACATACATATTCCATATAGCCGTTAAATTTTTAATTTAAATAAAATTGTTTTTTTTCGACATTTCTCTTGAAATAAAAACAACACGTGAGTTAATTTTAATAGACAAATTCAATGTCATTTATAAAAATAAACAAATATTTTTACAAAAATATAACTAAACATTTTTAAAAGTTTTTCAACCTTTGAAAAAAAAAATGAACAATTTAGTTGTCCTGTTAGGAAATGTTTATTTTAGAAAATTTATTTAGTTCAAGGTTTTTTTTATCGAAATTGTATGTAGTTCAAGGTTAAATGAACTCAAGAACATTTAAAGTTTTAAATTTCGTTTTTTGTTTGTTTTGGGGGAGGGTATTGTTCGTTAGTTTATTGTCATACATTTTTTAGTTTACTTCCTTAAAATTGTTAACTTATTTAATTATATATTTGAAAATTTACATTATTTACAAATAAATTCAAACATAAAAGCTTTAATTATAAATCAAAAAAAGCTTAAACCAACTCATACGTGCTTAATTTTTTCAAATACATATAATTTATTTTAATAAATTTATTTTTATTTAATTTCTGCTCTATGTGTTTTTCTTTATAGTTTTACATTTTTGTTTAAAAAAAGCTTTTTTTACTTTAAAATGTTTATATTTCTTGTTTTTAATATTTGTCGGTCACTCAAGTGAAAATTGATTTAAAGCTTTAGCAAAACTATACATAAATTCATTACCACACAAGAAAAAAACAAACTACAAATAATTACGTATTAAACTTTCGCTTTTACAATAACAATAAACAATTTTAACTAATCAATTTCTTTTATTTTCTCTATTTCTCTTTTTAGAACTGACTCCAAACCTGAATCGGCCAGAGATAATATATTCAATCCCTACAATAGCTGCGGCATTGACAACTCCAATCATCAACCTTCCCACAAACAATTAGCACAAAATAATGATAACAATTCCATGGAAAAAACTGAAAACTCTAACTATATTAACAATACCACACATGACTCCTGCTCCCAGATGGGAGAGAAACAAAACAGCTGCAATCAAAGTGATGCCAATTGTCAGACAAATTCTCCTGCTCGCAAACGTCCTCTTATGTCCAGTAACATTGATAATGACTTGGAAATCTTAGATCGTGAATTAAGTGCTATCAACTCACCCATGCCACTCATAGACCCCGAAATAACCCAAGGAGCCGAACAACTTGAAAAAGCCATTTCATCACGCAAACGTCAACGTAGCGAAGATGAAAGTGATCGTTTGGTAAGAGAGGCTTTATCACAGTTTTACATACCACCTCAGCGTTTGATATCGGCCATCGATGACTGTCCTCTAGATATAGTTAATGTGGGCAGTTTGTCGCCGAAAAGACAAAAAATGGGCAGTGATTTGGAATTGGATTTTGATTTGAATCAAAATCAAAAAGAATTTGAGGTTATAATGGATGCTTTACGTTTGGGTTCACCCAGTCCTACGCCCAGTGTGGGCAGTGATTCTTGTGGCCAGGCTGCCATGTTAAGTGAATCGTCCAATGTTTTCCATAATTTAGTGGTAACATCTTTGGAAACATGAAAGTTCCAGTAATTCTATAAATTAACTAAAAAGAACACAACAAACCCCCCCCCCCCCCCCCTAGAGATTAAAGCAAACAACAGGCAAATTTAATTTGCTACTCGTTTTAAATAGTTAATTTAATTTACAAAACAAACAAACAAACACACAGACAAACAAAAATAATTTAAACAAACAATTAAGCAAATCTTATATAGTTTTTAAGTCTTTATATAATTTAAGTTAAATTTTTGTTAGATAATTTTTTTTCCTAAAACACAAAAACAAAAACATTCTGTTTAATTTTCTTAATTTTTTTTACTATTTATATAAAAAACTAAAACTAAATAATTATAAATTGTAGTAAAAAAAGCTTAAAATTATATACTTAAACGCTTCTAAATATATAAATAAACATTTATGCTTACAACTTTACATGTATATGACAAACATGAATGAAATGAATGAATAAATACTTTATTATAAATATTTAAGTATAAAATATATTGTATATAAGTTATAAAAGATTTAGTTAAACAATATTTAATGCTTCATATACATACATATTTATATTCAAATTTGCTATAAAAAAAACAAACATAATTTTCTGTAAATCTAAAAATTATTTACTAATAATCAAAGAATTTATAGTCAAAACAAAAAACTAAATTGAAAATTAAACATTTTCTAAAAAAAAAAAAACATATAAAAACAATACTCTTAAGAAACTGGCAAAAGAACTCTACTTCCTGTCAAAGTTTGTTAATTAAAATTCAAAATTTTTTAAGAAAATTATCCACCAGTTTCCTAGTCACCCTTCCCAAACAACAAAAAGAAAAAAAATAACCGTTTTATAAAAAGGTTTCACTTTTTTAAACAAATCAAATCCATTTCACTTTAAAAGTCAAAGAAACCGCGAGAGAATGATCGAACTTAATGGACATTGATGTACCCAGACACAAATTTTCGATTAAAACAAAAACACAAGAAAATTTCACTATTTTCTCTTAAAGAGAGTGTAAACATAGAGTACAAGGATGTAAACAATGACTAGACTTGTTTATGATTCATTGTTAACAATTAAACAGCTCTGTCATTATCTCTCGCTTAACGGTAATTTAGCCCAGTGTTGTATTAATTTGTGTTTTGAATTTTACTCCCTTTTTTTGGGTGAAAAAAACCTTTTAACAAAAATTGAAAAAAAAAACAGTATTTTCTTTAACAAAAAATTAAATCATAAAATTTTAAGTTCATTTTGAAAAAAAGTGCAATTAGTATTTGGAGTAATTCAAAAACCAACAAACAAAACAACAACAAGTAACAATTAAAAGCCTCAATATAAATAAATAATTTTTTGTTGCAAAATAGAAAATAATTTAAATAAAACAACAACAATTATGGACAAAACAAATACACACAAAAAAAAAAAACAATTTTTTGAACAAGTAGTAATTTATTAAGAATTTAGAATTTGTTTAATTTCAAAATATGGCTGTGATAGTAATTTTAAGTTAAATAATTTTTAAGTCTTTAAAAAAATAAATAAAAAAATAACAACTCATAAAAAACCCTCAAAAAATATTATATAAAAATTGTAATTATAAAAACTAACTTTGGACACAAACTAAAATTGAAAATAAAAAAACTACAAAAACTATTAATTAAAATAACAACAATAAATAATAAACAAGTAGTATAAAATTTACATCAAATTAATTTTTAAGAATTCATAACATTTATAATGCTTTAAACAAATAAAATTCAAAAAAAAAACACAAATTTGTAAAAAATATTTATAATTTTCAGTTTTTAAAATTTTGTTATTTTTTTTTTCTTTTTTAATTGAAAATGCTACAAATTTAGTTGAATTTATGTTGCTGCCTTTATAAAAACAATTGAAAATTTGTTTAATTTTATTTTTCTTTAAATTAAAATTCTTTAAGTTTTTGTTTTTAAATTTTTTTTATTAAAAAAAAATAATTTTTACAAAAAAATATAAAAAATAAAACAAAAAAAATTATTATAATTCTTAAAATTAGTAGCAAGTTTATATATAAACATAAAAAATACAAAAAAAATTACACACACTAATACCAACTTACCATTACAAACAAATGTACATACATACAAAAAAATATGTATAAATATTATATATAATTACTTATACATATTAATAATTGTAGTACTATTTTTGTTTTATTATTATTATTATTAATTTTTATAACAATTTAAATTTTTTTCATAATTATAATTATTATGTTTTATTTTTTTTACTTGTATATACATTTACATATGTATGTATATATAATACGCATTAAATAAATTTTAGTTTTTAGTGTAAAACAAAACAAACAAACTGCATAATGTTTAATTAATTTTTATCATAATTATTATACAAAATATAAAAAACAAACAAAAAAACAAAAATAAAATAATATTTACAATACAAGAAAAATTCTGCATAAAAATTAAAAAAAAAAAACAACAAAAAAATAAATAAAAGTATTAAAAATTATTGCAAAAAACGTTCGTCTTTTTCTTTATTTGATTGGATTTTGTTCTGATTTTATATAATGTAAAAAAAGGTTAGGTTAAGAAGGGTTATACACCGTAGAAACGATATATGTCCACTCGGAGAACATAAAGTCCACAGTGATTCCCTTTAATAAAGTGAAGATTCAGAAAACAGAAAATCAAATACAATATCACAACCAAAGAATGAAAATACAGATAATTACATATATATATTATATGTAATTATCTGTATTTATAAATAACTAGCATACCCTGGGTGCTTCGCTACCCTAACTATGTTCAATATCGTAAAAATATCAAAAAGTACCATCGGAAAAAACGAAAAAGTACATAGATCTCTTCCAATAAATTCTCATTTAATAAGGATAGAAAAGTACCAAATAGTTCCCACATCCAGAATATTATTCAGTCAAGAACATGTAGGTTAAAATTAATATTCCTAGGTTGAATATTTTAGAAAATTAAAAAAGTACAATTTATGAGATAAAAAGTACTAAAAAGTTGTCTCTTAAAGGATCTTATTCACTGAGGACCGTGTATGTTTAATAATCATGTGTTTTCAGTTCATATTAAAGAACATACATAGAGTATCATTTGAAGGAAGATAAAGTACCAAAAGTGGAATAAAGTTTACCTAAGTGGAAAGTACTAATAAAAATAGTACTATGTTTCCCCTTTTCGCTTAGAAGTATACTTTTTCGAGAATTAAGTTTACAAAATGTTCCGTATTTATCATAGATAAAACTCAAACGATTCAAATCTGCATTCATTTATTCCAGAAAAATTGTGCTTTAAAAAAGGTACCAAACAATTTACTCGAATTTGGTCCTATGTAGGCCTTAGTACTCTAATTCCAAAATAATATACCAAAAGCTTATTTTGTGTGAGTAAATAAACTACTTTTTGAAATTTTATAAAAGTTGGCTCAATGAGTTTGAATAAAATTAAATTTCCCGTTTTTCCCCTTTTTGGTACTTTTTTTCCCCAGTGAAATTTCAAAAATTATATTACAATAAATATTACAGAGTTAGTCCGTAATTTAATAGGAATAATTCAATAAACCGAAAAAGTGCTAAAAAAAACACCATATATAAAGTTTTGTCCCTTTTACACCCAAAAAGGACTAAACTTTAAAAAAGTACGAAACAGGTGTCTCATAATTTTGAGAAATGTATCCAAAATATTTAGAAAAATTTGTTAATTAGTTTAAAAGTTATATAGGGCTGAAAAAGGTACCAAAATCACCTTTGTTACACATTTTACCCCTTAAAAGTACGAATTTCAAAAAAGTACCAGACACCCATCTGCTCATTTTAAGAGTATATACAGGTGCATTTAAAATTTTTCTTGTATCAATAATATTATGTAAGATATTTAAGAAAACCTGTTTTACCCGTTTTTCCCCCTTTTTACCCGTAAATGTGCAAATTTCCAAAAATCCCTCCTTAGTGGATCTACATAACCAAAAACACATCTACTGTCAAAATTTCATGATTCTAGGTTCAGCCGTTTGAACTGTGCGATGATAAATCAGTCAGTCAGTAACGCTACTCTTTTATATATATAGAAGATAAAGGAAATCCATATTCCCCTATAAAACCCAGTAAAAGAAGTTACTAATATCCTTGACAAAACCTAGTAGACTGCGAGGGTTAATTCCCGCAATTTCCCCCAGTTTGCCATGGAATCTATCCCTAGCCATTTCAGAGTGAAGTTCTGTACCCTAGGACATTGGCAAATTAATGCTCGATCGTCTCTACTTCCTCCTCTTCTTCGCATAACATGCAATAGTCCGGTACACTACTGTCCCACTTACTGACAAAGGTTCTATATGAGCCCTTAGATTGCGTCTGTCCAGTCTTACAAGTATTTTGGTAGCACCCATATCAAGTTTTGGCCACAGGGCTTCTGATATTTTGCAATCCCATCTACTATTCCAAGGCTGGTTAATGATGTCGCGTATTCTTTCGAATATCAAGCTATTATTGTGGCAAATGGGTGGTTTTACCATCCTTTCCCTGTTATCTATATCAAGGTTCGAACGTTATCTAGCTAGTTCGTCCGCAATCTCATTACCAGTGCCCTGGCACCCAACACAATCTAATGACAAACAGTCTCATAATGTCCTTAAGGGCATTTCTACAATCTCCAATTAGGTGCGAGTTTAACGTGTGACAATCCAATGCTCTAAGAGCAGCTTGACTATCAACTTAAATTGTCACAACCGACCCCGGCTCGATATGATTCCTTATCAGTTTCGTCGCTTTCCAGAACGCCATGATCTCTGCTTGGAAGAGACTACATTCGTCAGGGAGTCTGTATGACTGTTTTTTAAGGATACATTGTTCGACAATCTATAATAGAATTAATTGCATGGCTGGCTTTCCTTAACAAATTATTACTTTCTCTATTGAATTGTGGCATGTGTCCAGGCGCCAATCCACACCTGCTGATTTTTTTTCCGAAAAAGGCTCTTATAAGGGATATTGGCTGAACCCCATAACTTTTGGTAGATGGATTTATTTATATTATTTTATACCCACCACCAATAAAGATGGCGGTTAATTGATGCCGTTTGTAACACATCGAAATATTCGTCATAGACCAACAAAAGTATATATAAGACGTTCTGGCCATGTTCGCTCTTCCCTTTGTCTGTATTTCAACATATATTTCCTATAGGTAAGGTTTGCTTGGTATTGAAAAAATGGCCTATATTGGTCCACGTTTTCGTAAAGCCCTTATACAAATGACCCCCGAAAATAACTTTAACAATCATTACTGTTTTATAAATACGAGTATAGCGATGAAATTCGACGCAAATAAGTTTTATATGAGCCAAATTCTCTCTACCACATTTTATGACGATCGGTCCATAATTGACTTTATCTCTCATATAAAGTCCCCTCCAAAAAATGGTTAGGAAATTTACCGAATCTTATTAGGATAGATCCATAATTTACCCTATAAGATCTTCTTCAGAAAATGACTTTAACGCTCATTACTGTTTTAGAAACAATATTGTAGTGATAAAATTCGACATAAGCAAGTTTCTTATAAGTTAAAATCTCTCTAAACAATTTTATGAGAACCATTGCACATTTGACTCTAATACCCCCTCAGAAAATAACTTGAAAATCTGAGTATAGCTCTGATATTCGCCACTGGCTTAAAAATACGAGTAGACTTATGAAATTCGACATAATTAAGTTTCTTATAAGCCGAAATCTATCGAACAAATTTTACAACAATAATTGTCCCTAAGCTATACCCCCGGGGGCATGTTACCTTGGCGAGACCTCTGCCTTGGTGTTGTTGCAATCCCGGGGGTATAAAGAGGTACTTGTGCATGGACCGGTCAAAACCAATGTAAAAAAATTGCCACCGGCGTTCTTTATTGAAGAACAAAGGGCGATGGTAGACCTCAAGTCGTTCTCAAGTCGTTCGGCGTTTGAAAAATGCAATTTTTTGTCAATTTAACTAACATAGGAAGCTTTAACTTCAGAACGGTAAATAATAGAAACAAACTGTCCCCTATTCTGCATTTCAATTTGAAGAGAAATTTACTCCGTTTGGCAACTTTGGTCGATTCGACTCCCCGCCACATAAACAACAACTTACAAAAACGTAATTACGATCGAAATGCAGAATACACAAAATCGTTAAGCATTGAAATAAAATGGAATTGCTTCTTTTTCTTACGATTCCGTTTTTTGTAGGAATGCCAATTTTCGATCGTTGCTTAACTGAATGTGGAAACGTAATCGAAATGCAGAAATCTGACCTATAACCTCCAAATTTTACGATGGGTGTATAAGATTCGGCATAGCCGAATATAACACTCTTACTTGTTTTAAATAAAATACATTTAAGGAGAGTTACATCGTGATATTAGTTTTTATGGGTGAATTGTGTATATTCAAGTCCTTTTCTAAAGTCTTGATAACGATATAATCAAATGAGTTATCAATACTCGTATGAAAACCAATATATGTGCAAACCAATGTTCGGTCAAGCGATCCAACGTTTAAAATCAATGACTTCCAATTTGAATGAAATTTGCATCAAGGTTAATACCATTGGATAGTAGGCCAGAAACAAATTTTCTGTTAAGCAATTACTCATAAAACTTTAATAAAATATGGTCTTATTGAATGTCTTGTACTAAATATGATATACTACCTTATGAATATTTGTATGTATGTACTAGAAAATCTACAGATAAAATTTTATTATTTCGGAATACGTACAATATTCGCCATGTGTTAATACACACTTTTTTTATAAATTAATTCAAGTGATATTTTAACATGAAGTTTGGTCATGACACAATTTTGCACTGTTTTAGGAATATTTTCTTTCTTACTTATTCATCTTATTTGTATGCAATGTAATTGAATTGTATAAGAATTTGACATAGAAATGTCAATAAACGAATGACAGAAAGGGTAAGTATGTAATATAGTAGTAAACATTATATTAACAAGTTTCCATGTCGAAATTACAAAATAGACACTAGGTATAATTATATATTTATTTTTGTCAAAATACATGTACATTCATACAGTATATGTATATGTATATAGGTAGTAAATATATATTTTTACTTTACTTTGTTACATTGTCAATTGTTTGTTTGTTTGTTTCAATTAAATAAATAAAATGTGTAAAATACAGTCATACTTTTTATTGTTTTTATACCCTACACCACTATAGTGGGGAGGGTATTATACGTTTGTGCTGATGTTTGTAACATACAAAAATATTGGTCCAATACCCACCTTAAAGTATACCGATCGACTCAGAATCATTTTCGGAGTCGATTAAGACATGTCCGTCTGTCCGGCTGGCTGGCTGTCCATGTAAACCTTGTGCGCAAGGTACAGGCCGCAATTTTCAAGATAATTTGATGAAATTTGGACCAAGCATGTTTTTTGGCACAGGGACGAACCCTATTGGTTGAAATCGGTCCATTATTTCACCTAGCCCCCATACAACCGTACCTCCCGATTTGAACTTTTTATGCCATAATTACGTCAAATATTCTATTATCTCTCTAAAAATTGGCATAAATAAGTTTTACATATGTATTTATGACACTGCAGATTTTCGTAAGGATCGGCCCTTATTTGACCCAAGCCCCCATACAAACCCCCCTTCAAAAAATGTCTTAAACGTCTAAAATTGACTTGTAACCATTTGTATCGTAATGAAACTCAACAAAACTAAATGATATTTAAAAATATATCCTTTTCCCAAATTTACCGAGGATCGGCCCAATTTGACCTATATAAAGCCTCATTTAGAAATTTTAGTTTTTTTATCAATAAATTGCTTAAATATTTTGGAAAAATATTCAACATAAAAATTTCTTTATAAAAAGTAAAAATTTTAAAAATATACTCATGGTGTAGGGTATTATATGGTCGGCCATGCCCGACTATACTTTCCTACTTGTTTTTTTATATTTGGTTTTTGTTATATTTACTACCATGAAACAGGTTAAAAACCTTTATTAACCCTTGAATTTTGTCTGCTACCATACGTTATTACTTCTCCCCAATTCTGAGTTGCATTAACATTTAGTCTTCCACAGTCTGACTGACTAACTAAGGGACATACATACATAATCATAAATAAAACACACTATTCTCTATAAACAAGTCTGTTTGTGCGAAAATTTTGTAATTATTTGGATTTGATAAGGTAAGTAGGAACTGTATCTCCAAAATGTGAATGTCCTGCAAAACACTCTCCAAACATATTAATACATACAAACGTACATACAATATGTTTATAAGTATCTACATGCGAGATCAATATGATAAGTCATTTGAAAACAAAACAAATTAATTTTATAGTTTTGACATTCCGTCAAAATACAATATGTTTATAAGAAATGGTTCACACTGGGAAACTTTTGTTGAGAAACTTTTGATTTTGTGAGAAAGAATTGGTTGATATTTCTTTCTCATTCTCTCACACACAAAAATCAAAAGTTTCCCAGTGTGAACCAGGTCTATGTAGTGTTCTATAGTTGAAACGAAAAGTCGACTTTTTGACTTTTGAATTTATGAAAAGTCGATTTTTCGACATTTTGCATTATATGAAAAGTCGATTTTTCGACTTTTTTTCGTTTAATTAAAAGTCGACTTTTAGAATTTTAGTATTTTATAAATTGTCGACCTTTCGGATTTTCCCGACTTTTCGACTTTTTTTCGAATTTTCGATTTTTTCCGAGTTTTTGACATTTTTTGACTATTTTCGACTTTTTCCGACTTTTCGACTATTTTCGACTTTTTCCGACTTTTCGACTATTTGCGACTTTTTCCGACTTTTTTGACTTTACGACTTTTTCCTATGTTTTTTGACTTTTTTCGGATTTTCGACTATTTTTTCACATTTTTTAACTATTTTCGATTTTTCCTACTATTTTAGAGCATTGACTTTTCTTCTCATGGGGTCAATATTTGGTGAGCTAAATCAAAGGATAAAAATGTCCTTTTTTGAGGTTTTTATGATTTTTTTCAATAACATAGAAGACTTTTTTTGACGTTTTTCGATTATTTTTGACTTTTTCCGACTTTCCGACTATTTTCGACTTTTTCCGACTTTTATCGATTTTTTTCGACTTTTCGACTTTTTCCGATTTTTTTCGACTTATCGACTTTTTCCGACTTTTATCTACAAAGTCGACTTTTCTACTTTTTTCATAGACGATAGTCGAGTTATCGACTTTTTTGGAACAAAATAGTCGACTTCGGTTGTTCGAAAGTCGATTTATTAAACCCTATTTATAAGTATCTACATGCGAGATCAATATAAGTCATTTGAAAACAAAAAAAAAAAATAAAATAAATTTAGTTTTGACATTCCGTCAAAACATAATTTTTCGAAGATGATTTATCCATGTCCATATGCATGTATGATGAAATCAGTTTTCGGAAGATTCCAGATCTGCGAGATCTGAATCTTCTAAAATCTTTGAAAAGATCGCTATTTAAGGGAAATATAAAAATTCTTGAAAAAAACTTAATAATACAAACATTTTTTCACAAGTTTTCTCTTTTGACAAGGTACATATTAACCTAATTGAAAATTATTACAATCGCTTCAAAATTACAATAGCTCCCATATACATTTACATATTCCATAAACTTCGGGTAACTGAGAAATTGTTATTTTCACTAATATAAAGTTTAAGGAAATATTTGAACATATTAGGCCGATTCTAAAAATCACAAATTTTAAAAGACTTTCCGATTGTCCTCGTACTGAAATTACTTTTAAACATGTGCGAATGTATGGGTGTACATTGGACATACATATTACGAACAAGTGTAACACAAGAGTATTTTACCTAACAACAGCTGTTGATTTTTAAATATGAATATTTTTTGCCTTTTTACAACAAACACACAAATATTGAGACATAAATTCATGTGCATTATCCACCCATTGTATTTAGTTTAAATTTTTGGTGTTTTATTATTTTTTTGTCTGGACCACAAAAAATAACACCAACAATTTAAACAATTACTTTATTCTAAAAAAAACGATATTATATAATTCTGAATTTAAAATTGATAATGAAAATTTTGAGAAATATGTCTAAAAAAGGAGAATCAGGTAATACCCCCATCGATACATCCAATTGTAATCCATGGAGCTAATAGATAGGTGACTGATCAAAGGAAGCGGCCACTTGTATGAAGACTATAAGAAAGCGTGGACCGATATTGCCCAGTTCAATACCAAACATTTCTGACTAATGTTGATTATTTTGGGAAAATATTATCTTCCTAGGTCCGTCATTCTCATCCATAGCGTCTTAGAATTTGACAAGAATCTGCAATATATGTATTAACTGTTAATGGGGTCTATGAGTGATATTTCAATTTGTTACAAACGGAATAACTAATTCAATATACTCCCCATCTGTTTTGATGTTATTACAAACATCATTTTCATTAATATTTAGCTTTGTTCCAGAACTTTTCTGGCTAAAGAGAATTAATAAATTTTCTCTTCGTACTTATAAAAAGTACGGGAACCAAAGAATAAATAAGAAGTGAAACGCTGTCAAAAAGTATTTAAGTCTACTGTCAGTCGGTACCTAACTCGAAGAATGTATTAGTAGAATTCTCAAGCCAACATAGTTGCAAAAAATCGGATTTAAAAATTTAAAAAAAAATTATTTCATTTGAATTTATATTTTAGAAGATTTCTTTAAATATTTTGCAACATAATTTATCTATAAACATATATGAACGTATCTTTGCTTTTTAATCTGCAATATTGAAATAATAATTAAGTTAGTTGAAATATTTTTTTCTTGTACCATACGAAAATTTACAACATTGTTCTTTTTTCGTTTTAATTTCAACAACAAAAATTAAATGTCAAAAATATAAAAAATATTTTTTTTCGTTTGTAAAAAATTAAATCTTGTCGGGCTATTAAATATATTTAAAGTGTGCAAAAAAATAATAAAATATAACGTTAAGTGATAAAAAATATTTTCAAGTTCTATAAGCCACGAATTTTCGCGACAAAGTTTTGAAGTTTGAAGAGAGAGTAAGTTTTTTACATATGTGTTGGAGTTACACAGAACTCGTCTGTGAGAAGAGCGTAACGTTGTTTTTGTGAAAAAATGACAGCGTTTCACTTCTTAGTGTTCATTGACGGGAACAAAAAAAACAAAACTTCTCTTTCAATAAATTTGTATTGATGTTTATTCATGTAAATTTCTATTGAAATTAAAATAAAATTGAAAAACTACAATCACACATACTTATTTATGAAAATAAATCAAAAATATCAAACATTTTTTGTTTTCAATGTATTTTTTTAAACAAATAATTTATTTGACAATTTTTTT
Source organism: Lucilia cuprina (assembly GCF_022045245.1). Classification (NCBI taxonomy): domain Eukaryota; kingdom Metazoa; phylum Arthropoda; class Insecta; order Diptera; family Calliphoridae; genus Lucilia; species Lucilia cuprina. The sequence continues at coordinate 22,378,536 of NC_060951.1, forward strand.
CTATTTGTCAGGAAAAAAATTTCAGGCTAAAACCTGCAAGTTCTGGCAAAGAGAAAATAATTTTCATTGCTCAAATTTGTTCTCTTTTACAATTTCTGGTAAAAACCTGCAAACTTGACAAGTAAAGGAACAAAGCTTTTGTATAGCGCCTTAAAATATGCTTTAGTGTGTGAAAGATATAAGAAAATTCAGATATGTATGTAAATAATTTTACAAAATTATACAGCAACTAATTATCTCGGTTTAAATGAAAGGTCCCCGCATGGAAGCTCCGACCAATTCTAGACCTATGGTAAAACCATGGAAGCTCCGACCAATTCTAGACCTATGGTAAAACCATGGAAGCTCCGACCAATTCTAGACCTATGGTAAAACATTTTTACAGTTCTGTCTACAAAAGCTAGATGTATTTTTATTAAATTTTGAATCTATAGCATTTCTGTATAAATGCCTTAATTTAATAATGAGTTATATGCGTTTACCCATTTCGGTATATAGTATTCATATAGATACATGGGGTTTTTAATATGTATAGAGGGTTTTAGATCTTATCCTTTCTGATTGATAAAACTTAGTACACACATTCTTTGTAGAAATACAAAGTTAAAAGTTATCTTAAATTTTTAAATTCATTACGGTTAATTTTTATTTTTTGTTTTGAACAATCATTTTTGAGATATCTTTGACTAAAGGATATTGTTTAGTGTCATCATCCATAAGTTATTGTCAAACTACAAGACATAGGCATTATTTGGGGAAAATATACGACGTCATTTTTAATGCTTGTTGAAAAAAATCATAAAAATATGAACTTTAACCTCTATGAAATCTGAACCGTAACGAATTTAGAAGTTTTCAAGAACTTAAAATCGAAAGTCGGTATTAACCCATGTACGGTCGCTGTAACAATTTGGAAACACTTAGTTTTTAAGGCTATATTCAAAAACGGTTAACTCTGGTTTATTTATTTTAAGCATTATTGACTAGTGGAAAGTGCTCTGAATTAATATAACATCAAACAATTTTACAGTTCTAAAAAAACGGAAATCTCCTCTAATGTACAGACTATTAACATTTTTTTACGTTTCTGTTTTTTTGCATTGATGTTTCAAAATTTTTACTTGTACTTATTGGCTGTAAATGGGTTAAAAGAAGTTAAAAAGTTGGGGTTTTTATAAAACGCAAAATTTTGAAAAGTCGAACTTTCAAAGTCGATTTGAGTTCTTAATTATATTAAATGTACTTGTATCTCTACAAACAGCAGTTATACACAGTTGTCAGAAATGACAACGTTGGCAGTAAAATGTTCAGAAATTGTCTAACCATTTGAACGATTATCGCCATCAACTATATATTTTTTTTAAATATATTCCATCCCAAAGACTCTATTAAAGCCTCTTTAAAAAATTTCAACTTACGAAAGAGATAAGTTTTTAAGATACTTAGTCCGGAGCAACAAACAAATTTTGCTTACATTTCAAAACGTAATATCACATATTTTATAGCTATCAAATATATTAATGAACTGAAAAATACTTGTTAGAATGTACATTCCGTATGCTATCATTTTAATGTGAATAGTCAAACTAAATTAAAGAGAAAAAGAAGAAAACTGTAAACAAAAACGTAGTGATGTATTTTTGCACAGCTGTACGAATGTCACTAAATAACAGATAACAAAAAAAGGTACAAAGGAACACGTCAGTTGATTGAGTTGTTGGCACGGCACAATTTTCAGCTGCACAAAATTCTAGAAATATTAAACAAACACATATAAATATACAATTTTGCATTTATTTAATTAAAAACAGTTATAATTTTAATTGATCTAGTGAAATAAAGGTAAGTTTTATTGATATAACCAGTGAAATTAATTGAAAATTCCATAAAAACATATGAAAAGAGAAAGTTTTCCTGTCCGGCAAATTAACCTAAAATAGTAAAAGAAATTGATTGAAATTAATTTCCTAAATGTTAGTGACAATGTAATAAACTTATACTTTATTCTTTCCAGTCTTAAAGTTAATTAACTTTACTACGAAAATGGTGACACAAAAGACCACGTCATGGTGGTCTGTGGCCACAATAGCCTGCCTTTTCATAATGACTGCCTCTCAACTACGTGGCGTTCAGTCGGCAGCTGTTATGTCCGTAGACTTGGGCTCCGAATGGATGAAAGTTGGTATTGTTTCACCTGGGGTGCCCATGGAAATTGCCTTAAATCGCGAATCGAAACGCAAGACTCCAGTCACATTAGCATTCCGCGATGGTGCAAGAACCTTTGGTGAAGATGCTGTTACTGTGGGTATTAAAGAACCTAAAGCAGCTTACAGTTATTTATTGGATCTATTGGGTAAAACCATCGATAATCCCATTGTTGAGTTATATAGGTGAGTGTTTAATTCGTTTGTTCGTGGTGTTATTATTATAAAAGTGAATGTTTAATTGATTTTATCTATTTTGCGACGCTTACGTGTACAACAATTTGTGTTTGTATTCAGTGTGTATTGTTGTTATTCTTTTAGTTTAAGGAAAAACATGGTTAGATTTTAGTAAATTAATTTTTCAGGGATGAAAATTTTGTTTTCTCTGTTTGTGGTTTAATGTCTTTGATGTCATTTTCCAAAAGTTTGTTTCAAATTACATTGAAATATTCCTCACATTTGTACTTTTATTAATATGAGATAAGTGGGCGTTTTAGAATTTATTTGTCTATTATTTAATACGAATAATAAATATTTTTATAAAATTAATGTTTTTACATAAAAGAAATCAATATCATTGCTTTTGTTATTTTTAACTAAACTTGTGTGTTTAGTTTGGTTTTAAAACACTTGAAATTTAGAGCAATAATTGCACAATATAATATTAGATAAAATTAATTTTATATCATTTTGAAAAAAATCTTAAGAATTTGTAAAAACTTTTAAATTTTCAAATTTCTGTGAGAAAATTTTAGGCGGGAATCGTTTTAATTTGAATTTATTCCTGTAAAATAATGAAATAATTCTGTAATTCTTTTAGATAAATAAGAATAAATAAATGTCTTTTAAATATTAGCATCGAGATGAAATTTATTATTAAAAATAACTTTAAAAACTGTATTAATACATTAATGCATTTAAAATAAACATTTAATAGTGATAAGATCTAAAGTTAATAAAAATATTCATTCAGCAATGGCGGAGATAAATGAATTAAAAAGTATTTTTAATAACAAATAATACAGCAAAATATTGATAAGATTATAACCCACAAATGATTTACTAAATTTTCTATTTATTTCGATTATTTTCAGAAAACGTTTTCCCTACTATGACATCATTGGTGATCCCGAACGTAATACGGTTATTTTCAAAAAGAGTGATACCGAACAATTCACTGTCGAAGAATTGATTGCCCAAATTCTTGTCAAGGCTAAGGAATTCGCCCAAGACGCTACTAATCAAGTGATTACCGAAGCTGTCTTAACAGTTCCCGGTTACTTTGGCCAGGCGGAACGTGAAGCTATGCTAACTGCAGCACAATTGGCTAATTTAAAAGTTCTACAATTGATCAATGACTATGCTGCTGTGGCTCTCAATTATGGTGTTTTCCATCCTTCGGGTATTAATGAGACTAGCCAGTATTATATATTCTATGACATGGGTGCCAGTCACACTTCCAGTGCTTTGGTTAGCTATCAAATGGTCAAGGATAAACATACCAAAGAAACCCATCCAGTAGTGCAGGTATTAGGTGTCGGTTATGATCGTACTTTGGGCGGTTTGGAAATTCAATTAAGATTAAGAGATTATTTGGCGGCTGAATTTAATGCCATGAAAAAGACTACCACCGATGTGACCAAGTCACCAAAAGCTTTGGCTAAATTGTTTAAGGAAGCTGGTCGTTTGAAGAATGTTTTATCGGCCAACAATGATCATTTTGCACAAATTGAAAATCTTTTGGAGGATCATGATTTCAAATTGCAAGTGACACGTGAAAAGTTAGAAGAAATCTGTTCTGACTTATGGCCTAGAGTGATTAAACCTTTGGAACAGGCTTTGACTAATTCTGGTTTAACATTAGACGTTGTTTCTCAGGTGATTATGTTTGGTGGCGGCACTCGTGTTCCTAAAGTCCAAGAGACTATTAAGCAGTACATTAAACAAGATTTGGGTAAAAATATTAATGCTGATGAAGCTGCTGCTATTGGTGCTGTTTATAAGGCAGCTGATTTAGCCACAGGTTTTAAAGTCAAGAAATTCATCGTTAAAGATGCTGTGGTATTGCCCATTCAAGTCAGCTTCAACCGCGATCCTGGTGAGGGCGCCGAAGTCAGACAAGTCAAACGTGTGTTGTTTGGTTTAATGAATTCCTATCCCCAAAAGAAAGTAATAACCTTTAATAAACATACCGAAGATTTTGATTTTTATGTCCACTATGGTGACTTGAATCATTTGACACCCGAGGAACAGTCATACATTGGTGGCTTGAACATCTCCCGTGTAGAATTGCAAAACATTAAGGAGCTTTTGGAAACCACCAAAAATGAATCGGTTGATTCAAAGGGTATCAAAGCATTCTTTGCTTTAGACGATTCTGGTATATTCCGTTGCACTTCCGTGGAGTATGTATATGATAAACAAAAGATTGAAACTGAGGAAGAGGATGAGGGTACCTTAGCTAAATTGGGCAGCACAATAAGCAAACTTTTCTCCAAGGACACTGAAGAAAAGAAGGAAGAGAAACAAGAAGGCAGTGGTTCGGCCCAAGAAGGCGAAGAAGCAAAGGAAGCAGATAAAACTAAGGAATCTACAAACGATACTGAAAAGAAAGAAACTGACGGTGCCAAAGCTGAAGAACAGAAGGAAGCTGCCAAGAAGAATGAAACTATCAAAATTGTTGCTGTTAAAGAACCAGTAGATCATACTATTACTTTGCAATTCTCTCCTCCCATTTCGGGCAAATCATATGAAAACTCTATGAAAAAATTAGATGCCATCAATAAGGCCGAACATACCAGAAATCGTTTGGAATCCTCATTCAATGCCCTAGAAACCCACATCATTGATATGCAACAAAAATTGCAAGAAGATGAATACGCCAACTGCTTGACTGAAGCCGAAAAAGATAAAATATTGGCTCAGTGTTCAGAAATTTCTGAATGGCTTTACGAAGACATTGAAAATCCCACTCCTGATATTTACGAAAAGAAATTGGATGATTTGAAGAAATTAACTAATGTATTTATGTCTCGCCATTGGGAACACGAGGAGAGGCCTGAAGCTTTGAAGGCTTTAGATGGCATGATTGAAGGCGCCCAAAAATTCTTTGATACTGCCAAAAATCTAACTAAGGACACAAATCCCGAAAAGGATGTATTTACCCAAGTAGAAATTGATAGCCTTTCAAAAGTTATCTCGGACACGGTTGAATGGAAAAAAGCGGAAACGGAAGCACAAAATAAACTCAAGCGTTATGAAGAGGTAAGATTGACTGTCAAGCATATCACCGACAAAATGGGCGTACTCGATCGTGAGGTGAAATATTTGGTAAACAAGATTAAAATTTGGAAGCCAAAAACTAAGCCAGCTAAAAAAGACAAAAAGAAGAAGGAAAAGGTAGAGGAAGCCGGAGAAGAAGAAGTTAAAAACAAAGAAGAAGATGCATCAGAATCAGGTTCTGGCAGTGAAAATGTTCAAAAAGAAGAGGAACAAGTTGAAATGCCTGTAACAGAGAAAACAGTTGAAGAACAAGTGTCGGAAGAAACCCCCACACCCACAGAAGAGCACACACCACGTACAGATCTTTAAATAGAATTTACGACAAAAAAAAAAAAAAAACAAATTTAAAAAATTATAATTATTCAAAGACTGTGGTATTTAAAACTTAAACAAAACTGTGGATCATCATGTCAAATGAATAGAAGAGCGAACATACAAAACAACATAAACTACTCAAGAAAACATCGAACAGAGTGAATAAAAAGCGAAAAAAGTTTTATAAACCAACCAACCGACAAACAAACATTCTCACTAAATGGCCAACTTGTCGTATAAAAGCTTGTTTTGCTATACTAATTCTTGCTTTTCCCAGTAGTAAGAGTATCATTTTAAGCCTTTTATTAGTTGTAACCGAAAAAAAAAACACAATTTGCTGAAAATACTTACTACTGATTAAAACGTACATATAAGCAAAACTATTATAAATGTAATTTGTATGTATTTGTTTGATGTCTCTAATTTAATTGATTTAGATTTTTAATTATATTTAAATTATAATTTCTTCGTGTAACCAAAAAGACCCTAAAGAAGTCTTAAAAATAACGTTTGTGAAATAATTAACAACAACAAAACCATTCCGTCGTTTCCTTTAATTCATAATTTCAAAAACTTTTAAAGGCCTTTGCTTATCGTGTAATTAATTTATTTTAATTCTTTAAAAATCCACTAGACATTGTGGTTTTATTAAACTATTTCTCTAAAATTGTATTTTGAATTTAAATAGAAGGCCTTTAAAACAAGTTAATAAAAAATAAATATTTCATATTTTTTTCATAAAAAATGATTAATTTAAATTAGCAAGATTTCTTCTACTTATAATAAGCTTATAAAAAAATTAGTAAAACAAATAAATGAAAAACAAAACAACAAAAGATAAAACACAAATATCAATTTAACAAGAATAAAAATTCATTTAATAAAAATACATTTAAAATTAAACTGTTGTGTTTAATTTATGTTGTAGTAAAACCTTAATAAACAATTTTGTTTGGAAATAGGAAAGCTATATGATACCCTACACCAGTCAGTATGTTAAAAATGGGAATTATTAAAAAAAGCATTTGATTTGTTTTTTAACTTTATTTCGGAATATTTTTAATTACATTTTTTTTACTTACAAGAGGGCTCAAAGGGGAGTAGGGGAAAATATCTGCCTATCCTTATAAATGTTGGTAGAGGAATTCTCGTCTACTTCGAAGTTATTTACATATGTAGAATTTAAAAGTTTTATTAATGTTTATATGTGAATTTTGACCTTCAAGTTATTTTCTGAAGGGAGTTTGTATGGGGGATAGGGTCAAATTGCGACCTTACCTTGCGCACAAGGTTTACATGGACAGGATATAGCTTATTTGACTCAGAAAACAATTCTAAGCCGATTTATATACTTTAAGGTGGGTATAGGACGAATATTTTTTTATGTTGCAAACATCCCCGCTAAAGTGGTGTAGGGTTTAATTAATATTTTAACATTTAAGATATCAAATTGGATTTAACCATAATTATTCAATTGGGATTTGAATTTTATTCTAAGCATAAGATTTCCAATTCATTGAATTTATTATAATCTAAATATATAAATAATGTTTAAATAAGTTTTCCCATAATCTATTAAAAAAGTGCCAGTAAAATTTTAAAATAACGGTCATAGAATTCCTTTTGATTTTTCAATTTCAACAATACCAAACTTTGAAAGTATTCTCCAAACATTGGCAACCTTAAAGCGAACAACTCTGTTCTGAAATTAGTTCGTCTGGTGTTTTTGTTTTGCAAGTTTGTGTATTTCTAAAATAAAATTTATCTGCGCATCGGATAGAATTTCAAATCAAATTTCAACATGATTTTCTGATATTTAAAATAATTTCTAAACTTTTAAAAATATTCTCAAGTCAAAAAGGTGAATATATATAATTATGGATTAAATTTATAAAAAGAAATGTTTTCTAAGAAAAGGGTAAGAAAAATAAAACGAAGTTTGGGGCTGTCGTTTCTTGTTTTATTTATTTTCGTTGTTTTTTTTCACAATTTGAGTACTAATTAAAGGGGAAAATCGTGCTACCAGACTTTTTTGTTTAATTTTCGTATATGATTGCCAAGAAGATTTAAAAACATTATTTTAGGAAATTTTTATAAAAAGCTTAAATCTAGATAACTAAAACATCTGATTTTAATATTTTAGACTGTTTTATATTAATTATATAAAACATTATTTATATGATGTAAACTTATATGAAATAGTCTATCTTCTTAATAAATCTAGATGGAAGTAACGGGTTTCTTAAGTCACAATCGGTCATCGGATTCATCAATCGGATCATAACGAATAAATTGTCATTGAATTTTCTTTTTTTTTTTTGGTAATTTGTTTTGTACCGAACAGATTAAATGTGGACCTTATGTACAAAACTTTTATATAATAAATAAGTTACAATACTTAATTGTGGCAGTGAACGCTTTAATTAATTGCCTTATATTTGCGATTGTATTATTATTATTTTAAAGTTATTAAGAATTAAAGAGCCATCTTATAGAATGAAGATCAACTGTATAATTGTCATAAATTCTAAAGGTGACAATTTGGAACTTTTATTTTAACGCCAAACTGTGTTAAATTAATTTACTCAATTTCAATTTGTATTTTTTCAACATACCATTTTTTGAATAATTAACAACTTGTATCAGATCCGAAGAAATTAACTCGATATAAGAGCCTGTTCTGTTAAATTTCATAATTAAATATTGTAATTTCTCAATATTAATTTAGATACTTTCTAACATTTTTTGTATATATTTAACCTATTAAAATTTTTAATGATGTGGTAAAATAATCTAAAAAATACAAATAAATTTGTTTCATAAAATAGCAAAAACTTACTCCTAAAAATCTTATTAATTTTTACATTTTCATTTAATAAAAAACCTAATATCAGAGAAATGTTAAAAATATTTAAATAGGTAAACAAATGTTTAATATCAACAATTTTCCGTATAATCAATATACCGTGAAATTTAAAATATAAGAATAAATTACATTTGTATTAATTTTAATTATATTCATAACAATTTATCACACCGGAATTTTTCATACACAAAATTTGTTCAATAAACCTTTAATAAATTGTTATGAAAAAGGCTTGTTATGTTCAAATATGAATGAAATTGGACTGTTAATTTAATTTCGTTTAAAAATGAAAATTCATTAATATGTGCTATTTTCGAGATATTTCTTACTAAATACTATTTCCCAGGACTTCGAACTACACAAGTTTCAATTAATGTAATAGGCATCCCTGTGTAAATACGCCCTATTGAAAATACCAATAATATGGCATCACCATGAATTTATTTAGTACTTTTTGTATTTTTCTTTTTCACAGTATTCAACGTCTGGCGAAAGTGATTTTCTGTTTGATTTCACAGCATCGGATTTATTAAAATTATAATTATAAAAAAATAAATTGGTTACAATTAAATGGAAACCATTAAAAATATTATCTCGGGGATTCTTAAAACCGAATAAACTTAAAAAAAGTGTTAAAAGATAAAAAGAAGTAGAAAAAATAACTTAAAGTCTTGTAGGAAAAATAGATAATTTGTGCAAAACTCGTTCGACATCCAGACTGCAGATTTCTTTTTTCGGTTGGTCGATTGGTAGGTTTTTCTTCTTATTGTTGTTGTTTTTCTTGTTGGTGGAGTATCGTTGTGTCTAGTGTATTTGTGTAGTTGTTTGGTTGTTATTCGTTGAATCCATAAAGTAGTCATTCGTTGATATTTTTCTTTTGTGTTTTTACAAAGTACGTGTGTTTTTTATGTTTTTCTTTTTCCATAAAACTGTCTTAAATAGTGTTTTTTAATAATAAAATAAAAAACTTGAATAAATAATAAAAAGATAAAATTTGCATTAATAAAAATGTCCCAAAAAAAAACTTTAAACAATTTTAATAATAATAGAGAAACATATTTTTGTATTGTTCTTTAAATAAAATACAGGTAGAAAGAAGAAATAACGTGACGCAAGTAGTTTTTTAAGGAGAAAAGATCAATTGCAAAGTCAGTCAGTAGTGTCCGTCTGTTATTTGTGACAAGAACAAAAAGGAAGGCACCCATACTCCAAACCCCGCTGCTCCCCCTTCCTCATTGGAAAAGACCAAAGGTGTGTGTATGTGAGGTTTGGCCAAAGTTCTACTCACATTTTGTAGAGACCTTTTGAAAAAAAACACGAAATAACACAACGGAACTCGTTGGCAGAATGTGTGAGCGTGTATGACAAATATTGGAAACAATAATAACCAAAACAGCAACAACGACAACAAACAATAATTTTACGAAGAAGGAATCACGTCAACAACAGCAGCATCCATTACCACCGTGTGCACGTTCTCAATTTAACAGTAAATTTGTATAATTACAAGAAAAACCAACAACAAACAAATACAATAACTATTGCAAAACAACAACACAATAATAAAATAAAAGTGAAAAAATGTCAAACCAATAATAACAACAAAAACAAAGATCAAAAATAAATAGAAACGTTATCATTCGTTATTGCAGCCATCATCTCGTATTATCGACGACGACAACAACGTCAAATATTTAGCGTTGTCATTGTTTTTTGATCTTTGCCAATAATAATAATCAAATAAATACAACTACAAACCACAAAAAAGCAAAACATATTTGTTTTTGGTGCAAATTAATAAAAAAAAAAAACTCAAGAAATATAGGAACAGAAATAATTTCCAACCATTTAAAACATTTCTATAACATTAAAAACTTCCCAAATAAAGTTTAATTTAAAAAACAAAGTGTCATCATAATCCTATCTAGTGCCGAAGAATTTGAATTGATAACTATTTTTGCTTTGACCTCGCAGCATCCAAACGAATTCCTTGTAATTTGCTGGTCGTACACGATCGTTTTTGGGCACGATGGCGTGTCTCAATACTTTGAAATTGGAAATAAAAACATTGGAGAAGATATTCACTAAAAATCACGAACGTTTTCAAATTCTCAATTCAAGTGTGGACGAACTCACATGTCGTTTCATTGGAAAAAATGGCAAACGTTATGATATCCATGCTAATATCACGGTAAGTCTTTATCTTTATAAATAATCCTTTTTAAGAACTTATTTATGTAAATATGTATGTTTATATTAATACATCAACATATTAGATGTTGATAGACGATCTATCTATCCGTCCTAATACTTTTTATTTAGTTATTTTATTATTAAAACTCCCGGTCCGAACCGTTTTTATTCAAACTTTACAAATAGGTACATATTTTTAATGTTGTCATAATTGCCGCTTGATTAACATAATTATGAGAAATTTTTTATAGTAAAAAATACAATGAGTTGTATTAGCAATTTGCTAAAAAATTACATTCATCTTTCCTACTGCAAATTTTTTTTGCTAGGACTGTATAAAAAAATTCTAAAATTTTTGAGGATCGTCATTTTACAGTTTCCAAGTAATCGGGAGACTCTTTAACAAACTTTATAAATAATGAATCTTTTATTTAATAGTAAGTTTTTGGTGGACCTGAACCATTTCTAAACTAAAATCCACCATCTCAAGCAGTGAAAGAGGGTATATATGTATATGTTTGTCTTTCCGTGTGTAACACCAATATTCATATAAAATCCAACAAAGTAAATATTCTCATGAAATTCTAAGTCTGGTTAAAAAAACGCCCAACTTAAAAATAAGCTAAAGAAATATACCAAATTCACTGGAAATATTCATTGTTGTCTTAAGCAGTTTGGTATTAAAAATCAGAAAAATTGGTTTAAAAGTTATGAGTAAAAATTTCAGACTACCTTTTTACTTATATCTTGAGGAGATTTCTTAGAAACTACCAAAGATAATTCGATGAATTTTGTCACACACAATTATTTTTATTCAGGGATCAATTATGTTCAAACACATAACAATCTATCTAAAATTTCTTATAGCTATATATTTCCGGAAATGGATTTATCATTTATATCTTCCTCAAATATAGCCGTATCAACTCAAAATTTTGTGTCTTTAAAAAATATGGACAATAATTATAATACAACCGTAGATTTGTATCGTTCCACAATTGGCCATAGCTTCTATATAAGGACCACTTCCGAAAAATACTTAAACGAGTATATTTCCTTGATAAATCAAGCTATCGAGATAAAATTCAACAGAAAAATGTATTGTATATGTGTCAATAACTATACTAAAGTTTTTTAGAGTCTGTCCACAATTTGCCATAACTCCGATATAAGGCCAACTTCCGAAAATCTCTTGAACGTACATATTTCATTCGTATTTCATTGATGAATTAAGCTATTGTAATTAAAATAATCACAAAAAGGTTTTGCCTATATATGAATCACTCTACAAAACTTTGTTCGAATAGGACCGTAGTTGGTCATGGCTCCCATATAAGGACCACTTCCGAAAATCCATAAAATTATAAACTTATAGGGATACAATTCGACTTGAATATGTTTTGTGTCAATATAATTTTTAATTTTCCGTAGCGGTCGATTATTAGTCATAGTTTCCATAGGTGCACCTCCGACTTTCATTGTGAAATAAAGCTGTCTTGATAATTTTTTTTTTGTTATAAGAATCATTCTATAAATTTTTTCGGATAGGCCCGTAAGTGTTCATAGCTCCCATAAAAGTTCATGGATGTGAAGTTAAATTTCGAAATTTATTATCCGAGACAAAAACCATCAACATTAACAGAATTATGTTTAAATGCTAACAGAGCACTGTTAGGGTGTTTAGGATAAGGTGGGAGCATTCAAAATGGAATTTTGGACACATTCAAACACCAAATGGACCACTAACGACGACAGCGGTAGCCAACCTCCCACACTGTCCAAAAATTAAAGTCACATATTAAATTTCTTTAAAATTATCCAATTGTTTAATCTTAAAAATCTAAAAAAGTTTACGGATGCAAATTTTCAAATCCAGGGGACCTGGAGAAGATGGGCGTATGGAACTTCATGGAAATTTTTAACAACCAATCTATCTATGATATTTAGTGAATAAAATCATTCAAAGATGGAGATTTGATAGAAAATTTTCAAAATTTTGAAAATTTCAATTTCTTGGGAAGAAAAATCTGAAATCCAGGAGACCTGGAAAAGATGGGCGAATGGAACTTCATGGAAATTTTTAACAACCAATCTATCTATGATATTTAGTTAATAAAATCTTTCAAAGATGGAGATTTGATAGAAAATTTTCAAATTTTTGAAAATTTCAATTTCTTGGGAAGAAAAATCTGAAATCCAGGAGACCTGGAGAAGATGGGCGGATGAAACTTCATGGAAATTTTTAATAACCAATCTATCTATGATATTTGGTGGATAAAATCTTTCAAAGATGGAGATTTGATAGGAAATTTTAAAATTTTGAAAATTTTAATTTCTTGGGAAGAAAAATCTGAAATCCAGGAGACCTGGAGAAGATGGGCAGATGGAACTTCATGGAAATTATTAATAACCATTCTATCTATGATATTTGGTGGATAAAATCTTTCAAAGATGGAGATTTGATAGGAAATTTTAAAATTTTGAAAATTTTAATTTCTTGGGAAGAAAAATCTGAAATCCAGGAGACCTGGAGAAGATGGGCGGCTGGAACTTCATGGAAATTTTTAATAACCAATCTATCTATGATATTTGGTGGATAAAATCTTTCAAAGATGGAGATTTGATAGAAAATTTTCAAAATTTTGAAAATTTCAATTTCTTGGGAAGAAAAATCTGAAATCCAGGAGACCTGGAGAAGATGGGCGAATGGAACTTCATGGAAATTTTTAACAACCAATCTATCTATGATATTTAGTTAATAAAATCTTTCAAAGATGGAGATTTGATAGAAAATTTTCAAATTTTTGAAGATGGGCGGATGAAACTTCATGGAAATTTTTAATAACCAATCTATCTATGATATTTGGTGGATAAAATCTTTCAAAGATGGAGATTTGATAGGAAATTTTAAAATTTTGAAAATTTTAATTTCTTGGGAAGAAAAATCTGAAATCCAGGAGACCTGGAGAAGATGGGCGGATGGAACTTCATGGAAATTATTAATAACCAATCTATCTATGATATTTGGTGGATAAAATCATTCAAAGATGGAGATTTCATATCAAATTTTCAAAATTTTGAAAATTTTAATTTCTTGGGAAGAAAAATCTGAAATCCAGGAGACCTGGAAAAGATGGGCGGATGGAACTTCATGCAAATTTTTAATAACCAATCTATCTATGATATTTGGTGGATAAAATCTTTCAAAGATGGAGATTTGATAGGAAATTTTAAAATTTTGAAAAATTTAATTTCTTGGGAAGAAAAATCTGAAATCCAGGAGACCTGGAGAAGATGGGCGGATGGAACTTCATGGAAATTTTTAATAACCAATCTATCTATGATATTTGGTGGATAAAATCTTTCAAAGATAGAGATTTCATATCAAATTTTCAAAATTTTGAAAATTTTAATTTCTTGGGAAGAAAAATCTGAAATCCAGGAGACCTGGAGAAGATGGGCGGATGGAACTTCATGGAAATTTTTAATAACCAATCTATCTATGATATTTGGTGGATAAAATCTTTCAAAGATGAAGATTTGATAGGAAATTTTAAAATTTTGAAAATTTTAATTTCTTGGGAAGAAAAATCTGAAATCCAGGAGACCTGGAGAAGATGGGCGGATGGAACTTCATGGAAATTTTTAATAACCAATCTATCTATGATATTTGGTGGATAAAATCTTTCAAAGATGGAGATTTGATAGGAAATTTTTAAAATTTTGAAAATTTTAATTTCTTGGGAAGAAAAATCTGAAATCCAGGAGACCTGGAAAAGATGGGCGGATGGAACTTCATGGAAATTTTTAATAACCAATCTATCTATGATATTTGGTGGATAAAATCTTTCAAAGATGGAGATTTCATATCAAATTTCAAAATTTTGAAAATTTCAATTTCTTGGGAAGAAAAATCTGAAATCCAGGAGACCTGGAGAAGATGGGCGGATGGAACTTCATGGAAATTTTTAATAACCAATCTATCTATGATATTTGGTGGATAAAATCTTTCAAAGATGGAGATTTGATAGGAAATTTTAAAATTTTGAAAATTTTAATTTCTTGGGAAGAAAAATCTGAAATCCAGGAGACCTGGAGAAGATGGGCGGATGGAACTTCATGGAAATTATTAATAACCAATCTATCTATGATATTTGGTGGATAAAATCTTTCAAAGATGGAGATTTCATATCAAATTTTCAAAATTTTGAAAATTTAATTTCTTGGGAAGAAAAATCTGAAATCCAGGAGACCTGGAGAAGATGGGCGGATGGAACTTCATGGAAATTTTTAATAACCAATCTATCTATGATATTTGGTGGATAAAATCTTTCAAAGATGGAGATTTGATAGAAAATTTTCAAAATTTTGAAAATTTCAATTTCTTGGGAAGAAAAATCTGAAATCCAGGAGACCTGGAGAAGATGGGCGGATGGAACTTCATGGAAATTTTTAACAACCAATCTATCTATGATATTTAGTTAATAAAATCTTTCAAAGATGGAGATTTGATAGAAAATTTTCAAATTTTTGAAAATTTCAATTTGTTGGGAAGAAAAATCTGAAATCCAGGAGACCTGGAGAAGATGGGCGGATGGAACTTCATGGAAATTTTTAATAACCAATCTATCTATGATATTTAGTTAATAAAATCTTTCAAAGATGGAGATTTGATAGAAAATTTTCAAATTTTTGAAAATTTCAATTTCTTGGGAAGAAAAATCTGAAATCCAGGAGACCTGGAGAAGATGGGCGGATGGAACTTCATGGAAATTTTTAATAACCAATCTATCTATGATATTTGGTGGATAAAATCTTTCAAAGATGGAGATTTGATAGGAAATTTTAAAATTTTGAAAATTTTAATTTCTTGGGAAGAAAAATCTGAAATCCAGGAGACCTGGAGAAGATGGGCGGATGGAACTTCATGGAAATTATTAATAACCAATCTATCTATGATATTTGGTGGATAAAATCTTTCAAAGATGGAGATTTCATATCAAATTTTCAAAATTTTGAAAATTTAATTTCTGGGGAAGAAAATCTGAAATCCAGGAGACCTGGAGAAGATGGGCGGATGGAACTTCATGCAAATTCTTAATAACCAATCTATCTATGATATTTGGTGGATAAAATCTTTCAAAGATGGAGATTTGATAGGAAATTTTAAAATTTTGAAAATTTTAATTTCTTGGGAAGAAAAATCTGAAATCCAGGAGACCTGGAGAAGATGGGCGGATGGAACTTCATGGAAATTATTAATAACCAATCTATCTATGATATTTGGTGGATAAAATCTTTCAAAGATGGAGATTTCATATCAAATTTTCAAAATTTTGAAAATTTTAATTTCTTGGGAAGAAAAATCTGAAATCCAGGAGACCTGGAGAAGATGGGGGGATGGAACTTCATGGAAATTTTTAATAACCAATCTATCTATGATATTTGGTGGATAAAATCTTTCAAAGATGAAGATTTGATAGGAAATTTTAAAATTTTGAAAATTTTAATTTCTTGGGAAGAAAAATCTGAAATCCAGGAGACCTGGAGAAGATGGGCGGATGGAACTTCATGGAAATTTTTAATAACCAATCTATCTATGATATTTGGTGGATAAAATCTTTCAAAGATGGAGATTTGATAGGAAATTTTAAAATTTTGAAAATTTTAATTTCTTGGGAAGAAAAATCTGAAATCCAGGAGACCTGGAAAAGATGGGCGGATGGAACTTCATGGAAATTTTTAATAACCAATCTATCTATGATATTTGGTGGATAAAATCTTTCAAAGATGGAGATTTGATAGGAAATTTTAAAATTTTGAAAATTTTAATTTCTTGGGAAGAAAAATCTGAAATCCAGGAGACCTGGAGAAGATGGGCGGATGGAACTTCATGGAAATTATTAATAACCAATCTATCTATGATATTTTGGTGGATAAAATCTTTCAAAGATGGAGATTTCATATCAAATTTTCAAAATTTTGAAAATTTCAATTTCTTGGGAAGAAAAATCTGAAATCCAGGAGACCTGGAGAAGATAAGCGGATGGAACTTCATGGAAATTTTTAATAACCAATCTATCTATGATATTGGATAAAATCTTTCAAAGATGGAGATTTCATATCAAATTTTCAAAATTTTGAAAATTTCAATTTCTTGGGAAGAAAAATCTGAAATCCAGGAGACCTGGAGAAGATGGGCGGATGGAACTTCATGGAAATTTTTAATAACCAATCTATCTATGATATTTGGTGGATAAAATCTTTCAAAGATGGAGATTTCATATCAAATTTTCAAAATTTTGAAAATTTCAATTTCTTGGGAAGAAAAATCTGAAATCCAGGAGACCTGGAGAAGATGGGCGGATGGAACTTCATGGAAATTATTAACAACCAATCTATCTATGATATTTGGTGGATAAAATCTTTCAAAGATGGAGATTTGATAGGAAATTTTAAAATTTTGAAATTTTTAATATCTTGGGAAGAAAAATCTGAAATCCAGGAGACCTGGAGAAGAAGGGCGGATGGAACTTCATGGAAATTATTAATAACCAATCTATCTATGATATTTGGTGGATAAAATCTTTCAAAGATGGAGATTTCATATCAAATTTTCAAAATTTTGAAAATTTCAATTTCTTGGGAAGAAAAATCTGAAATCCAGGAGACCTGGAGAAGATGGGCGGATGGAACTTCATGGAAATTTTTAATAACCAATCTATCTATGATATTTGGTGGATAAATTCTTTCAAAGATGGAGATTTGATAGAAAATTTTTAAATTTTTGAAAATTTCAATTTCTTGGGAAGAAAAATCTGAAATCCAGGAGACCTGGAGAAGATGGGCGGAAATTGAAATTTTCAAAATTTTGAAAATTTGAAATGAAATCTCCATCTTTGAAAGATTTTATCCACCAAATATCATAGATAGATTGGTTATTAATAATTTCCATGAAGTTCCATCCGCCCATCTTCTCCAGGTCTTCTGGATTTCAGATTTTTCTTCCCAAGAAATTGAAATTTTCAAAATTTTGAAAATTTTCTATCAAATCTCCATCTTTGAATGATTTTATTCACTAAATATCATATATAGATTGGTTGTTAAAAATTTCCATGAAGTTCCATACGCCCATCTTCTCCAGGTCCCCTGGATTTGAAAATTTGCATCCCTTAACTTTTTTAGATTTTTAAGATTAAACAATTGGATAATTTTAAAGAAATTTAATATGTGACTTTAATTTTTGGACAGTGTGGGAGGTTGGCTACCGCTGTCGTCGTTAGTGGTCCATTTGGTGTTTGAATGTGTCCAAAATTCCATTTTGAATGCTCCCACCTTATCCTAAACACCCTAACAGTGCTCTGTTAGCATTTAAACATAATTCTGTTAATGTTGATGGTTTTTGTCTCGGATAATAAATTTCGAAATTTAACTTCACATCCATTAAAAGTTCTTCATCCGCAAATCAACCTAAGCGCATATATTTATTTGAATAATAAAGCTATCGGGATAAAGTCTGACTTAAATATATTATCTGTGCATATAAATCTCCGTTGATTTTTTTCCGGATCAGTCCATAATTAGTCTCTAATTCCATTTATAACGATTTCCGGTATAAGTAATATGCGCACATTGACAATCAAAGTTTTCGGTATAAAATATGTTCTGTGTATAGAACTAACTTGCCTATTATTTGTCATAGCTCCTATATACAGGCCTAACACAGAACTCCATTCCGATCGAAAGTTGAATTAGAACTTTTAATAAATCGATAAAAAAATAATTAATTTAACTACTGTTAATTTCACGTTGAAAATTTGAAGTTATTTTATTCTAAAAAAATTGTAATTTTTCTTTTTTGAAGAAGAAAATTAGGAAGGATTATTTATTTATATATCAGTAATACTAAAAGATTTTGCGGCCAACAACGTATTACATATGTATCTTAAAGTATTTAAGTATTTAATTCCACTTTCGATCGGATTGGAATTTTGTAAGAGGCCTCATAAAGTTATCAACATAGTTTTAAAAAATCACTTAACGAATTTCGTTCATTAAAAACATTCTTCTAAATATTATGAAATATGCAAAATCGGTCATAATAAGTCGTAGCATCCGTACGAGGACCACATCATAAACTCTATTATTATAAATTTTTCTGGACCTAATCAAAATTAGTTTCACACATGTATAAATGTTAGTTACCTTACTACGGAAACAAAACTTTGGTCGAGTTGTCTAAAAATTAGATAGTTAAATGTGTTTTAATAAAAAGAAAATTGCTAGTGCAGGGTACTTAAGATGCAGCAGCACAGTGGGATTTAGCAATTTAACTTGTTTTGAATCTGGCAATGCAACTGAAGTTCGATTGCTATACGTTATCGACTCATAAATAGTTGTTAATTTGTCCGATTTCCAAAAATTGTAAAAAATATCCGATTATATTAATTTTCAATAATATTTCAAAATACCTCATTGAAAATGTTTGTCAAATCAAATGACAATAAAAAAACTTTTTACAAATAGCCAGGTGAAACTAGCAGATTTTTAAATTTTTGTCAAAAATATAAATTCAATTTATATTTTTTCACATAACGTACATACATATGTACATACAGTATTGTTCGAAACCTAAGCAATTTTTTTTGGCATTGTATACAAAGTGCTATATTTTCTATTTGATTTGATTTATTAAAAATTATATTATTCATAATAATATTATCTGTCTACATAATAATAACAACAACAAAAGTTTAATTCCATTTGGCTGTGAATTATAAGAAAATAATAAATGAATAAACTCCATAAATAACTGTTCGAAACTTAAGCAATTTTCTGATCTTCTTATGAAATCTTCGGTCCTTTTGAGTTCCAAACACCTTTATGGAATAGATTAGTTACTAATGTAGTTCGTAATGAATCCCAAGCGGATTTTAAGCCATTCGCAAGCTGCAGTGTTTTCTAAAACTGCGAGTTTAGACCCAGCGCTTCAGAATGCCGAACAGCATCTCTAAGACTCGGAAGATTTTGATGGACAATCAAATAATTTGGGTCCCATTAATCGATAACTACTCTTAGATCAACTTTGCCAAAGGTTTTGATTCATTATTATGCTGAAAACCACAATGAAGTAAGTTGTTCTGTTCGTTGTTCTCAATCATATAATTCAATTTGTTGGCGAAAAACGTCCCAAGAAGAAAAACAATCCAACTCTGTTTGTGTTTCACCATCAGGACTAACCCTTCTCTTCAAAAAACATGGCCACAGCCTTAAATTTTTGCTCTCCATTCATTATTGGGCCCTCACTAAAAGGATATGTTATGGTATTTCCTTCAGCCTTTGGGCCTCACATAATCTGTCTGAATTTAAAAAGGAAAATGAGGACCCATTTATAAATAAAACTGTTTTTTATTAGCCTTGCGTATTCTATTTTAATATTCTACCCAAAATTGTACAAAATTTGTGGGAAAAAACGAATTTCTTAAAAAAAACATTGAGGTCAAACAATTAAGGTTGTGGGCAAGATTTTTGATGTGTAGTGTAAGTCCTGATGTTGAAATACAAATAAAATTGGATTGTTTTACTTTCTGGGACATTTTTGGCCAACAAAATGAACCATAGGATTAAGTACATTGAACAGAACAACCAACTTTATTGCGATTTTCAGCAATAACCAAATTATTTGATTGTCCATCAAAATGTCCCGACTCAAGTCCCTTAGAGATGCTGTTTGGCATTCTGAAGCGCTGGGTCGAAACTCGCAGTTTTAGAAACATTGCAGCTTGTGAATGGCTTAAATCCGCTTGGGATTCATTACAAACTACACTTGTAACTAATCTATTCCATAAAGGTGTTTGGAACTCAAAAGGACCAAAGATTTTCATACGAAGATCAAAAAGTTGCTTAAGTTTCGAACAGCTATTTATGGAGTCAATTCAGTTATTATTTTCTTGTAATTCACAGCCAAATGTAATTAATAAAATTTTGTAGTTGTTATTATAATGTAGACACATAATATTATTATTATCAATAATATAATTTTGAATAAATCAATTAAAATAAAAAATATAGCACATTGTATACATTGCCAAAAAAAGTTTCGAACAATACTGTACATATATCAATGAAATTATATTCTTTCAATTTCTTTTTTCGACCAATTAGAGAACTATTAAAGTCCTATATAAAAACAATAAATTTTAAAAAAATATATATACATATACATTTTCATAATTTTTCATCCCTTTGAAACGTTCGACACATTTTCATGTGAAAAATGTTCGATTAATGATGTTGACAAATAATTTTAATAATAATTTTTAAAATAATCACATATTGGAAGTCAAAGGTTACAAAAATCTGTTTTTAGCGAATATCTCGCTTATTATGCGTTATACACACTTTAATGTTATTATAGTTTCTATAGACAATAGAATTTCCTACTTTCCTGTTTTCAGAAAAAAAATTAGTCAACATAGTATACAAAGTCAGGACCGCCTTTATGTTCATTAATGTACACCATAGTGTTTTTACTCTTTCGAAAATTTCTCTTTCAAAAATTGTTGCAAAATATTTAAAGATGTTCTGAATATGTGGATTGTGACCATATTTTTTCTAATATGACCAGTTATGCTATCTGAAATCACGGATAGACAAACATTGCACTATGGGTCATTAAGCGAGTTTGAGATAAAACGTGTAACAGTGTATAAACATATATTAACTACTACGAATAACGTAGAAATTATGACAATTTTTTAGTATAATCTATATTAAGATTTGAAAATATTAGTGCAATGGAAAAATAATGCACAATAGCTTGAAAACAACTAATGATACGAAAAATATAATTCAAAATGTAGGAAATTCAATTCAATTCTCTATAGAAATTATAACATTAAAATGCCTGCCGCGAATATTAAGTAAGATATTCCTCAAAAACTGATTTTTGTAACCTTAGTCCTTAAATATCTCGCGTAGCACATAAAAAAATTTCCGGTGAATTTTAATCCCTTACTAATTATGCAAAGGAGTATCTATTTGCCAATTTTCATTTAGCTATCTCAAATTCCCCAGATTGCTATTTTTTGTCCAATTTTCATGGGGTTTTGGAAGATTCTTTATACATGTGTGAGCATACAAACGTTAAAAAGAAAAAAGAAAAAGTACAAGGGAGTTCAATGCGTTTCACAGATTTGGAATTTTTGATTTAAGTGGATATTGGATAATAATGAAATTTAGTTCTATTTTTCTATTATTTTAAAAATTTTTAATAATTTTTTATTAAGAAAAATTCAACATTATATTAATACTGTATTGTTTTATTGTTAAAATAATTATGAAGGATGTTAAAAATATTTGTTATTCTCCGATTTATAGTGATCTATGTTTATTTTACACGAACATATAGATGGACTTTTGTAACTATTTACAAAAAAGAAAAGAAAATATTGTGAGTCATTGGTTGGTTTTTAGTAATAATTAATGTCTTACATGTTATATTAAAATAAAATCGTTCTTCTGCTGTAAAATTACCAACATATGAAATATTGTTTACAAAGCAAAATTAAAACATGTAAACTAAACATTTTTTCAATTAATTAAAAGTAAAATTAAAAAAGTAAACAAATATTCATTAGGAATGAATAGAATGGTTTATAAATTTCCATTTAAATAAAATTAATTTTCATACTCGAAGAAGGGAAATTGTCTTTTTTTGGGAAACACATAATACAGCGAACTAAAAGAATTTCATAATGTTTGGGATAGTTTTATGATATTTACATTGTACTTTAATCTAATTTAATTAGATTTTAGAAAAAGAGTATATGTATATGCGCTTAAGTTAAGTTATTTAACATTGGTTTTTGATTATCCTCATTAACCATTGAGTTGTTTTTACTTATCACAAGTACATATTTATTGAATTGTTTTTAACCGTATTCATGTACTATCTAGTATAAATATTAAATAAAACAATTTCCCATGAATAATTTAAGTTTTGAAACACTTGTTGTTAAAAACTTTATATATGTTGTTGTATTCTTTCACTTGTTGTTTTGTATATGTATATTTTACTGGTGTAAATAAATAATGAATCATCAACACTTTTTCCATTAAGTACCTTTACTCAACTCAGTTCACCTTAAAAAGTTCATTTATTTTGTATATAGTTTTTGTATACAGTGGGCGACAAAACAATTGAAACTTTTTCTCAATTTTCACAAACCCCAAAACATTTTTTTTTAATTTCATTTTTATATATTTTTATTTATTGAAATTAATAACATTCTTTGAATATAACAAATTAAATATTGGAAAAATAAAACAAGATTAAAGTACATATTTGGTTTTCGTTTACTGACAAAACAATGTAAACTTTGGTATTATCTTAACAAAAATGGTCAGAACTTATTAGTAACTCAGAATATAGTTGGGTATGTTTTACTTTGTATTGCTGCTTGACATCGCAGATGCATTGAAACAATAATTGGGTTAAAAATTTCATTCGAAAAATTTAGCTATTCCCTTAAAACATCATCCTTAAAATCGTCCTTCCAATTAGACCCGAAAGACAATTTTGGAGTTAATATCTTCGAACTACTGTTTCGAAGAGAGGGGTTGAGATATGCTGAATAGGCAGGCCACTTCAATAAAGGTACAACTTTCGAGTCCAGCCCCTCGATTGCAACTCGAAAGTTGGCTTTAAGAGCCATTGTCGTTTTAAATAGGGACCTAATTTACACAGCGCCGGAATATTTTATGTTTTTTATACCCTACACCACTTTAGTGGGGAGGGTATATTGGATTTGTGCTGATGTTTGTAACGCACAATAATATTGGTCCTAAACCCACCTTAAATTATACCAATCGGCTTAGAAACCTTGTAACAAACTAAAGGTCACAATTTTCGCCCAGGGACGAAGCCTATTGAAAATTGTTAAGATCGGTCCATTATTTCACCTAGCCCCCATACAACTGAAACCCCGAATGGAGGTTGTAAACCTTGTAATCAAACTACAAGTCGCAATTTTGGAGATAAACCAACATCGATCCATTATTTCACCTAGGCCTCATACTGAACCCATCAAATAGGGCTTTAAAGCTCATAATTATGTTTAATGTACTCAAGCAAGCAAAACCAAGCTCTATACTAGCCTTGATGACCCTAATGAACTTTATAATTATAGGGCCTCATTTGACCCTAGTCTCTATAAACGCCTTTCAAACGTCCTTACTGAATTTGGACACTTCCAAAAAAGGACATTATTTTATATTAATTCGACTATTTTATGTTATCTATAGCAAAGAGTAGACGTGTAGAACGATTATTTCTAAAACTAAGATGTTTTTCTGCAGGACGACTACAACCAAGACCAGTCTCATTTTCGTTGTGATTAACCATAGAACTTTTTATTAATAACTACCCTAGAAAAGTAATTTTTTTGGAATTTTTCAAATTTTATTGTCATCAAAAAATTATTATTAAAATATCAATAACAACTTTAGAATTTCAACGATTTCTGAAATATTTGATAAAGTTTCCATTGTTTTGTCGACCACTGTATATACATACTTTTTTTGCAATATGTATGTCATTTTGTTCCGTCATTTCGTTCGTTTATTGTATGTAGTTAAAATAAAACAAATGTATCAGACATAATGTGCATATGGTGCGTTATTGGTTCATTGCTCTAATTAAAGGTTAAATTACAATTTTCACTTTTTCACTTGTATTGTTCTGGGTAAAAGTATCGGCCGATAATATATACATAGAAAACTACATACATGTATGTATGTATGTATGTATGTATGTATGTATGTATGTATGTATGTATGTATGTATGTGAACCATGCTCTCCTTTACTCTATTTAACCTTAAATATGAGTTCACTACGAATGCTATATGAATTATTTTTCTTGTTTCCAACGACACTTTTGTACAGATTTTTTTTACGTTTTTGCTGTCGTTTGTCGTCGTTCAAGTGTTTAATGAAATCTTAAACTTCTTATATGTTTGTTGAAAAGAAAGAGAAAGAAAATAAATTAAAATTAAAACCTTTAAACAAATTATATTTTTAACATTTAATGTAGTGGTAATATAACCACAATATGAGTGAAACAAAATTTTTTATTTTAAATTGTTTGAAACCATATGACGCTACTTTTTGAAGTTAATTTACGAAAAAAGGGTTCATTTGCATGAATGCAGATTTGTTGCCACATAGTGGATAATATTGGGTTTGAGAAAAAAGTTTTCTTTTTTTTAATGCAAAAGTTTATTACAAAAGTTTAAAGAAGAATTTCTTAAAGTTCTTCTAAGTTTTTCCTTACAAAGGCAGTTGGGATTACGATGTTTCCGCGACAATTGGATCTCTGTTCCGTAACGACCCGATTCTTAATCGGCCAAAGATTGTCAACTCAGCAACAGCTGTATCAATCGGAAGATTTTTCCCCAAGAAAGAATATCCAGTTACAGCCAACCTGTTACAACAACAACATGATGGTATCCAAATATACCTGGGGATGTAATATGGGATTTCAGCAGAAGCAACTGTTTCCCAAGATAATTGCACAGAACGATACAGTTTTTACTTGGCCAAATATTAACAAATCATCGACGTCTACATGAATCAAACCTCGATGAGTTACGGTTGAAACGTAACAATAACAGCACAGTTAGTCATCAAAGATCTTTAGTTTTCAAACAGTATATTTTTCCACTTCTTAATATTATATTTTTTCCCTTAACCAATAAACAGGAACAAAAAACTTTCTGAAATTTCAATCAACTTCGTTAAAGGTTTATTGCACTTTGTCGTTTGTGGAAATTGTTGCTTTGAAAAGTTATTTTATTTCAAAAACTGCCTGTTAATAAGAAAATGATTTAGCAGACTTGTTTATTTTTAAAAATCATGATTCATAAACATATTTAAATTAAATTTAACAAATTAACATTTTTATTACTAAACAAATTGGCAAAATATTTAATAACAAGTTTAATCGTCTCTAATTTGTGGTTATTTTAGGAAACTTACCCATCTTCACCCCCAGTATGGTTTGCAGAGAGCGAAGAGACAAGCGTAACAAATGCTGTTCAAATACTAAGCAATACAAATGGACGTGATAATCATGTTATAAATCAGGTCAGTTAGTTGTTTTACTGTGCCTTTTTTTTTTGTATCTTATAGAAACATTTTTGTTTTTGTTTTAACATTTTACTTTTATGTATATGTTTTTGTTGTTATTTGACCCAATTTAATGATGACATGATAACGTGTGTTTATTTGTTATTGTTTTATTTTCTATACATTTAATGTTTTTATTCTTACTGGTAATTTTATTTTCCTCTCTATTTCGTTATTTTTTTATTATGTTTTCATTATGATTTAGGTGGGCATATTATTACGTGAACTGTGCCGCCTACACAATGTTCCACTGCCGCCCGATATTGATAACCTGACAATACCGTTTCAATTGCCACCACCCAATAGTGCATCATCATTAAATCAACAGCCTGCAGCTCAGCATCAAATCGATGACATTGAATCAGATCAAGATGACATCGAAGATCCAATTGGTGATAGTGAACAAGAGAGTGAAGCCGATGAGGATCTGCCATTGGAAATGGATGATGGACGCAGTACGAATAAGGTGGATGGAAAATTATACTTATTTTTGATTTAAAGTAATACTTTTTATTTATTTCTTTTACAGAAGGACGAAATGGAAGTTGAACATTTAGCTACATTAGAAAGACTGCGACAAAGTCAAAGACAAGACTATCTAAAGGTAATTAATTACTTTTTATTATATTTATAATGTTTTTACTTTACGAGAAATCTATTAAGATTGGTAGTTTGAATAAAAGAGGTCTTGCAATAAAATTTTTTAATTTCTATTTCATTTAAAATAATCAAATATAGTTTTTCTTTTAATTTAACATATTTTTTCCCCTCCTCCCTATAGGGTTCAGTTTCCGGTTCCGTTCAAGCAACCGATCGTCTAATGAAAGAACTGCGTGATATCTATCGTTCTGATTCATTCAAGAGCAATATGTACTCCATAGAATTAGTAAATGACTCCATATACGAATGGAATATACGCCTTAAATCCGTTGATCCTGACAGTCCCCTACACAACGACTTGATAATGCTCAAGGAGAAAGAAGGCAAAGATAGTATTCTTCTAAATATAATCTTTAAAGAAACGTATCCCTTTGAACCACCATTTGTCCGTGTTGTCCATCCAATAATATCAGGTATTTAACGATATCATCTATGGAAATGGGATATAGTTGTATAAAATGTGATTTTCTTTAGGCGGCTATGTTTTAGTTGGTGGTGCAATATGTATGGAATTGTTAACCAAACAGGGTTGGAGTTCGGCCTATACAGTGGAGGCTGTCATTATGCAAATAGCAGCCACATTAGTTAAGGGCAAAGCCAGAATACAATTTAGCGCCACCAAGGTAAGTGCGAAATATATTTTAATAAAATTCTTTATTTTTATTTTATTATTATTATTATTATTTTGCTATCATATTTCTTTGAATATCTAAATCTCATAACTCAGGCCTTATCGCAGGCTCAATACAGTTTGGCGAGAGCGCAACAAAGTTTTAAATCCTTGGTGCAAATACACGAGAAGAATGGTTAGTTTATTGGTAAAATTTCCATATAAATAAAATTACGATTAATTTGTGTCTTTGTGCTTAACAGGTTGGTTCACCCCTCCCAAAGAAGATGGCTAAGATGACATGTGTAGAGGAGTTAAATCGATAACTACATTTTTGCTGCTTAGTTTTTACTTTATCATTTTTGTATGTGTGTGCTTTTTCCCCATATATATATATAAATACGTTTTCTTAAAACCCCACCATTCAACATCTTTGAATCACAGTTTATCTATGCCTATGACTAACTGACATTTTGTCTGTTGTCTGACTTGCTGGCTGGCATCATCATTATCTTCATCAACATTATTATAATTGTTGTGTAAAATTGTAAACATATAATTTATTTTCTTATTTTTGATTTTTTTGTATTTTTTCATTATTCATAAATATTACATTTTGAAATGAACAAATCTCTTCAACTACTCAAATACTAACACTACTAGTACGAATTCAATTAGTATTTAAATGTATGTCATTGTTGTATTTGTCGTCGTCATCTTTGTCTTCTAATCCGTTGGCAGCCGCAGCAGCCGTTATCATTTTTTGTAATCCAGTAGCCGCTCTCAGCAGCATAATTAATTAATTACTAAATAATTAACCAGAAAAGAAAACTCTATTTTATACATGCAAAATGAAAAAAAGGAAAAAAATTGATAATGAAAACAAAATCATGATCATTTAACACCACCACACACACAAACACTATATTATATTTGCAAAGTAGTTTTGTAGTCTGTAATTTTGTCGTAAATATTTTTATCATAAACACATACATACATACTTATATATAATATTCGTTTATAATTCCTAAATCCTAATTACTATATTATTATTATAATTATAATTTTATTTACTATTTTAATTTGCTTCAAAATTTCCTACACTCTATCTCTATCTGTGTCACCCTCCTCCTTCCCCCCACCCTCGCCAACCTCTCCAACTATATATGTCTTTAAATATGTAATATTTTCTGCTTAAATTCTTTTTATGTTTTAACTTGAACAAAAAAAAGCAAACAAAATAAGAAAAAAAAACTTATAAATATACATAAATGAAAAATATACTTAAATTATAGCGATTAATATTGAATATAAATACAAAACAATTTAAATTAAAAAAATATATTTAATAATAAAAACACATGGATTTATAATCTGTAATTAATTTTATAATAATTGTTTCATAATTACGTTTTATTTTCAAAAGCAACAAAACACAAAACAATATAATATAAAGAGTTTTATTTTATGTTTTAGTTATTTCTTTTGGGAAACCTAATACTTAAATAAAAAACATTGAAAATATCTATAATTTTTAAGTTTTACAACAAAACAACAAGAGAAAATTATAAATTTAAAACAATGCATAATTTTTAATTTAATATATAAATAAACATTGCAAAAATAAATAAATAAATAAAAGAGTAAATAAATAATTATATTACGAAAAACAAACAAAATGGAAATACATGTGAAATACTTATGATGACAAATAAGACAAAAATATCCACATAAGTTAATACACACATTCATACACAACATACTTTTGTCATACTTGTGTTTATATGTACATCTATCTATAAATTACAATAAAAAAATCTTCGAAATAGATTTGCATAATAACTCAAATGTTTTGTGTATAAATGTATAAACATTCGATTTTTAAATTTAAAGTTTCAATTACAGTTTGAAAAAAAATTCTCGATAAATTACAATAATTTCGAATTGCAATTCCTTCAAAGGAGAAAAAAACTATAAAATTCATAAAGCAAACAAAATTTATGCTTAAATTCATTATTCTATTCGAGTAATAATTCAAATTCATTTTTATGTACGTTTATATAAAACAAAATATTTCCAAAATAATCATTAAATTGTATGTATGTTTATGTAGAGTTTAAATATGCAACAAATCGATGTTTTTTTTTTTTTTTTTGTAAGATCAAATTATTTTCATCAGAAAACATCAAATTTATTATAAATAACTATAAAAAAATACATACTTAAAAGAAAAAGAAGTGAAAGAAATAAATAAAAAAAATAAAGTTAAATCAAATTAACTGGAGATTATTATTTATTCAATGGCGTGCAGAAAATATTTTAAAAATTGAAAATTTCAAAATTTAGAACTAGGTCTGGTGGGTGGGAAAAAGAACGAGTATCTTTAGGTTTTTATTTCATCCTAGACTTTCCTACTAATGACTTCTGCAGTAGCTGTCAAGACGAAGAGGAAGAAGAGAGTACTGTTCAATTCCTCTGTCAGTGTCTGCTAGGAGCCAATATCATGCACGACTTAACGGATCTTTCTGAGGCTGATATCCGAAGGATAGACTCCTTTATTCGTGCGACAAAATGGTTTGGATAGGAAACCAGAGTAGATGGGTCGAAGTGTAATAATACGCCGACCGTTTTCTTTCTCTTTTCAGGTATCACAAAGGGATCACAACATGGACCCAAGTGTGCCCCTAATGCAAACAGCAAGGGACAACCTGCTAACCTATACCGATCGACCGTCCGTGTGTCCATGAAAACGTTGTTATCAAAGTACAATTTTTAGGATAATTTTATTAAATTTGGAATATACATTTGTTTTGACCCAAGGACAAACCTATTGAAAGTTAAAATCGGTCCATTATTTCACCTAGCCCCCATACAACTGAACCCCCCGAAAAGGGCTTTTGAGCTTATAATTATGTAAAATATAAATATATCTCGAAGAAAGTTCGCACAACTAAGTTTTATACAAGCCTTGATGACATTGCCAAATTTCGAAATGATCGTATATCATTTGACCCTAGCCCCCACACAAAGCCCCCTTCAGAAAGTGACTTGAATATCCGCACTGTCATTGCAATTAAATTTAGCACAGTCAAATATATATTATATAAATATCATATAAAAACAAATCTATCCTGACCATTTTATCGGCATCGGTCCACATTTGCTCCTAACCCCTATATAAAGCCTCTTTTAGAAAATAAGGTCAATAAATTGCTTAAATAAATCGGAATCAAGGTAATTTTCAAGATAAATGCTTTATTTGTAACGATTCCGAATGGTTATGATTGATTGGGAACGGGACTACCTTTAACTTTGGCTGTGCTCGTCGTATGGGTGGGTGTGTTAAGTTCCCCAAATATAAAATAAGGTAAATATTGAAATCATAACAAAAGATTTTAACTTAGGTAACAAAAAAAATAAAAAAAATAATAATTTAATCGAATATATCGATTCCTCATCAACTACAGTATGAAAGAGAAGACAGAAGACAAAGGTGAACTCACTCAAACTTCCGGGAAATTTTCGACACAAGTCAAAATCTATGTCCGCTAGAAATTCGAGTGATAAAAACAGAAACATATTGGTTATCTGATGTTAGAAAGTAATCAAAACCATCAATACACTTTAAATCCAACACACCAGAAAATCAAAATGAAAGAAAAGTAATTTTGAAGAAGAAAAGAAAATCCAAATTATCATAAAAGAAAATAAAGAAGGAATTAACAGAAGAGTAAGAGTCGGACGACCATTGAACCAATATTAAACCAGATCAACTTCTCTAGCTCGAACCCAAACCCTGATAACTATTATCTCATAAAATGTCAATTTCGGAATTGAAAGTCGTATATATTATGAAAAATAAATCACATTTAATATTCATAACTGGTGTAGGGAATCATATTGTCGGCCAAGCCCTAGTATACTTTCTCACTTGTTTTTAAGACGTGTTTAAACCAATGTTGAGAGGAAACAAAACAATTTCTGTCGAAAGGAAAATCGTTATGAACATTGTATTTCGCATGTTTTTTAATCAAAAAACAAAGTAAACCCCCTCAACCCCTTAAAAAATTCAATACATTTACAAAAGAATGTAGTTTCCTTAAAGAAAAATTTGTTTTTCTATTACCAAAATTTAACACATTGACGTAAATGATGGCTATAGACGTCGCCCACGGTCGTTCGTATATGCAAATAACGTCTATAGTGTTGTTTTGTTCAACATATCTTTCACTTTAAATCGGTGTATAAAATATTTTCTTTTAAATTCTTCGACATTGCAAAAGTTAGTGTACATCTGGTAGATTAAATGAATATATTCATAGTTACCCCCTCGAATAGACGTCGTCCACGGTCGTTCGTATATGCAAATAACGTCTATAGTGTTGTTTTGTTCAACATATCTTTCACTTTAAATCGGTGTATAAAATATTTTCTTTTAAATCCTTCGACATTGCAAAAGTTAGTGTACATCTGGTAGATTAAATGAATATATTCATAGTTACCCCCTCGAATTTTAATTCGAATGTAAATTTTGCCGTTTCGTAACTTTTATAGTCTGCCTTCTAAAGACTGCAATAACATTTAAAATCAATTAGAAAATAAAAATTCTTGATAATTTCTTTAAAGTTTCTTATTTATTTTAACAAGACTTAAAACTAAAACATATAATTTGTTAAAATATAGTTTATAAAATTTAATTATCAAATGTCTGCACTACACTTCATACGCCTTAACACTACTTTACAGTAACTATGGATGATTCTTTCGCCATAACCGATTGTTTAAGCGTTGATGCGCTATTATCATCTTTTACGAAATGAACCATATCATCCTCTTTATTTGCAACATCTGAAGCTGCCATTAGCAGGTCTAAAGAACCCTCTAACTCTAGAAGATCATAAGTTAAGGCTACTTCTCGTCGCAAAACTAATGAAAGATTTAAAAATTTCTGAGCCACACTGCCAGAAAATTGGTGAATTTCATCTTCGTAGACATCTAAAAGGGCCATTCCGACATCGATTAAAACACGCATAAAACGATGCTCTCCAATGTGGCGACAAATAAAAGTAATGATGGCACCAAGTGATTGATCATCTCGTCCTGCCAATGCGCGATGCAGGCCTTTACGGTGTATAAGTTCCTGCATTACACTTACTGTGACTTCAGGAGTTTTAGACGACACTGAAGAATTTATTACCGAGTCCAAACATTTGCTGTATTCATAATGTCTCAAATGATTATCATAGTTTGTCAGCTTCTTTTTTGCTTCATGGATAATTTGATGATCTACCTCAATCTGTGCTTTATTGGAAACAGCGGGAGTCCTAGGTCGTCTAGTTCTTTCTGTGTTTCGTGGTGCTTCCATGTTTTGTATAGAAACTAAACCATCTACCATACCTGCCACTACGGTTTGATCATTGGGCGCTACACCCAAACTAAGGACGGCATTAGGAAAGTCAAGTGTATGTACAGTTTGATATGAGGCAACATCGTAGATTTTAACGTGTCGATCCAAACCTCCCGACAGAATACGTTTGCCATTTGAGCCCAGACGTAGACAAGTGACAGTTTTGTGATGCTGAGAAAGTTTTGTCAGCAAACGACAACCGGCAAAAGCATCCCACACACGTATTTCCGTGCCACCAGCACTAATAAAGATTCCACCGGTGGGCAAGAAGAGCAGAGACTCCACAGGGCTGCCATGATCCACCGTCGCGGTTACTTCATTTGTTCTGGTGTCGTACAAATTGATTTTACCATCGTAACCGCCTGAAACAATAACATCTGCTGAAACTGGATTTACTGTGCCGGCGCGTACATAGTCCTGGTGCTCTGCAAACGTATGAATGGCCTTTTCATTTGCAACATCCCATAACTTGACCGTTTTATCGTCGGAGAAACTAGCGATATGCAACAAGTCCGAGGTAAAGTTCACTCGATGCACGGGAGCTTTGTGACCTTTGAATAAACGCAAAACATTCTTGCTGGAGGTATCGAACAACTTTACCAAACCTTGTTCATCACCGGCCACCAATAAACGACCATCTTGACGAAATGTACCACCGTAGGCAGTCTCTTGGAAACGCGATAAATTCTTCACCACCAACTTTGTAATAGGATTGTAAATCTGTACTCTTACGGAACAAGTAACAGCAAAGTAATGGGGTTCAATGGGACTAAAGTCGACATAATCAATGGCACCAAACTCCTTTACCAGCGTGGGGACCTGTTGTTTTCATTAGAAGACAAAATGTTAGCAAAACCTTTGTTTTTGTAAATTCACTTGAGTCGCACTTACACTCAATCTTTTCCAATATTCTGTATCTGGTGTCACAACTTGACCAGTTTTGGGATATTTCTTTATATTTAAAGGTTTGAAATTAGACATTTTTAATATAGATTTTTAATTGTAAATTTTAAAATTATTATTTATTTTCTCGAAAGTAAAAAAAGGCAATTTGCTGGACGTTGTTTTGACTTTTCTTCTTGTTCTTTTTCGTCAATTTCTACACGTGCTGTCAAGATGTTAGTGTTGATATATATAATGATTACTTAATGTAAAGTAATCGAACTACTTTAATAAAAAAACAAAAAAATATTTCAGTTTCAATATTGTATGTTGCTGAAAGTATCCCTTGGGCCTAATTTTGTGGAGATCGGAATATAATTATAATATAAATATTAAAAATTAATAGCATTTATTAATAAACAAATTAGATTTAGAAAAGTTTTGGGTGCATGTAGTACATTTAATTTAGTTTTGTTTGTTAATATAGTTTTGAAATAATCGTCGATTTTTTTTCCTACAACAGCCGTTATAAGCAAAGTATGGCAGCACCATGCAGCTCATCTGCTCTCAAGAACAATTGTGAATGATTGAAAATTTTTTTGACAGCAAAACAAACAACTGTGCACGTCATCCTACAGAATTTTGTAAAATTTATTTTTAATCAATTTATAAATTAAATTAAAACAAAAATGGTAAATATTATGATTATTTCAATTATAAAATAATACTCACATTCATTTTCTTTTTACAGAGTGCTCTTTTCAATTTCCAAAGTTTGTTATCAGTGATCCTGTTAATGATTTGTACTTGTGCCTATTTGCGTTCGCTATTTCCCAGCATTATGGACCGAAATAAGACCGGGTTTGTGTTAAAATAAATTTGTTTTAAACGTTTAATAATATTATATTAATGTATCTTGCAGTTTTCTGGGAACTTTCTGGAAACTGGCTAGAATAGGTGAACGGAAATCTCCTTATGTGGCGGTGGCATGTATAATAATGGCAGTTTCCATTTTATTCTGGACGTGATTGATTTTGTTGATTGCAAAGTCAAGAAGCTTTAGTTTAAGAATCATCCACCATTCGTTGAGTTGGCTTAAAACAGATTATTATGAATTTTGTACGATTTTTGTGTATGTAAATACAATTTTATTTTAAGATAAACATTTCTGATTTTTAGTTTTGCTGACAGAGTTACCAGAGCCTGGTTTGTGTCTAATTTTGAGTTTCGGACGATGTTATAAATTAAGTCTGTATATCGTCACCATTAACGTAAACGGGTTGTTCACTAGCCAAAATAAGTTTCAAAAAACAAAATGTTTTCCGTTTTTGTGATATCACAACTTTTTAAAAGGTTTTTGTATCAGTGTTCTCTATGCTGTAATAATTTTTTCAAAGTTCCAACTCCTTCCTCTGCATATCTGAGACGGAAACCACTGGTTTTGAGCGACCAGAGCAGAAACTGCAGAATTTGTAAGAAATTATTCTTTAATAATTGATTTTATAGAAAAAATCAATAAAAATAAGCTAAATTACGCACTTTTATAATGCTCCAAAAGTGCATTTTAAGTTATCTAAAGATGCATTTTATTAAAAAAAATTTTCTTTACGCGCAATCAAAGTATTCTTTTTGCTGAAACAAGTGGTGCAAAAACTATTCTATCATTAAGATTTGATGAGACTTTAAATTTTTAGATTAAAAACTATGAAAGATATTAGCCCAAAAATTTGACATTATACAAATTATATATGGAACATTAATTGGGTGTAGTTTTATTAAATTCAGAGGTGACGATGAAAGCCACCATTGTTTGATGGGAAATTATGAACCGACAAGTTAACAATATAACCATCAGACCTGCTGAACGGATTACAATAAATTAAAAATTTTAACACTATTTTTTAAGGACATTAAATATAATATTTACGAATGATAAAATCAAGTTTTGAAAATCATTTTCGAAAAAAATGCAATTTTTTTTCTTCTTATGCATTTATAGTGCATTCAAATTCTGTCAAATTAAGTTAAGATACAGTGAATCAACTAAGTTTTTTGCCTACATTTTTTAAGAGAATATTTTTATTCATACATAATATTCGAAAAAACAGGTAAAAAGTAAATTTATGTTTTCCAATTAAAAATAGAAATTGTGTAAAATGGTAAAACCAAGAAAAAATATTAAAATACAAATTTTGGTGCATTTGTTGTTGCATTTTATTATCTTCCATCATAATTTGCACTTCAATAAAGTATTTTGCATATTGATAGTTCCGGTTAAATTCGTTGGGTTTTTCAAATTATTTTTTAATTACTTTTTGGAATTTATTCTTTTATTGTTAAAAGGACAAGAGTTAAGTATTTTTCAATTGTAATTTGCAAAATTCATATCCTCTTTGTGTGAAAATGTGATGTTATTTGCCTTAAAAATGTTTAAAGGATAATAATGAGACAATTTCGATATAAAAAATTAGTTTTGATTTCTAGAAAAATATAAAACAATGAAATATAATTATGAGATTTTTAATCAATAACATTAAAATATATAAAATAGAATAATTGATGAAATGATCCAAAGAACTGCCAAAGGGAGGCAACTTGTATCCAAGGAAAACCATTGGACCCTTGATTTAGCTTCTCCAAAATCCATATACGAACTAGGAGGAACACTATGTTTAAATTTAGACCTCTAAACAGACCTTAGAATGCTTGGAACCAATGTAAAGTAAAGTGTCGTGTAGTACATACCCCAAAGGTCAACAAAAGCAATATTTTTCAGCTAATACATACACTTATAAATATTTAGAACCCAAATCAAGAATAACTATCCAGATCCTAATATGCCTACTATATCTTATTCATAGAATAAAGCATTTAAAATATGAGGTTGAAAATCAGGATTTTAGCATGTAATAGTTCTATAGTGGTATATGGTGATGTCCCCAATCTTAGAGTGGCTAAGATGGTACTTAGTGTTAGATTTATTGAATAAGAATCAATATTCTACAATTCTAAATAAAATTTACACAGAATTCCCCAAATAGATGGTGTTTCCGTAATGTAGTTTTTGTTTATCAATACAAAATGACCAAAAACCTAGATTATTTTTGTTATAATATATATATTTATACCTGACTAAACATTTTTTCTAGGTCCAAATCCATTGATTATCTAATATATCATGTATCCAATTCAAAATTACTTATTATTTTCGAAATTTAATCAAAGAAACGATAGATTTCATGATAAGTCAAATATTGATAAATTCTGATAGGTATATAAGATAATAAATCGGTTATGAAATGTCCAAGAAATGTCGTTCTACTACTAAAATATCTAAAAATGTTATTCTAATATATAGGTGTAATAAAAATATTAAATTTTTTAAAATAATGCAGCAATATTAAAAAAAATAACAAAAAACATAAAAAAGCAAAATACTTTATTGACCTAGAAAATTAACAATACGTTCACATTTTATCAAAAATCTCTTTAATTAATATCACGATTTTACTTTTAATGGTAGAAAGTTAATATATAAAATATTCTTTAAAAAATACAACAAACAAATTGCTTTATTTTGCTATACATAACTGTTCAGATAAAGTTTTTTTCTTAAAATTTATAAAATTTTACATAGGCAAATTACTTAATTGATTCACTGTATCTTAAATTTTCCTATAGAATAGTAAACTAAAGTCGGATTTGAAATATGTTCAGCAGTTTTCGGTTTAAGATTAAGCCTTGTGCATGAAGGTTTCCAAATATGTTTCATGTGGAGAGACAAGAAATTGAATATAATGAAAACTATTGTTGCTATAAAAAAGTATTTTTTCAAGGTTTATATCCCACTATTATTAAATATGTACCTTCGAATATGATTTTACCGTGAGGCATTGTGTATTATGTTGTTTTTTTTTTGACTTGTTATAACTAATGCAATATATTTATGGAATTTATAAAATTAAATTTACAAAAATTTTACCAATTAATTTATAATTTTGGATTTTAACAGCAACTAAAACACAAAAACCTGTTAAAAATTGTAAAAGTTATTACAAATTCCTCAGATCATTTATAGCGGGTTTTTACTGTTTTTTATCAAAACAAATGTTTTATAAAAATTAAGAAAAATGTAATATGAAAATTAATGAAAACTTAAATTAAAAACGAAAAAATATATTGTAAAGTCCCTATAATTAAAACTAATCGATGGATCTATTATTATAATATTTGTTTTAGTAAAAATTGTATTATTTTTTTTTGCATCAGCTGTTTACACTTTTGCATTTCTTGCGCAAGTTTAAACTACCTACATTGGGAGCTTAAACTAGCAAACAAAATTACCTAATTGAGTACACAAAAACAACTATAGAGGATTAATTTTAATTTAATTCCTAAAGCCGGCTTTACACGATCACACAAGTAATATGATCTGTCAACATTTTGTGTAGAAGAGCACGGATGGGATCGTCTAAACGCAATATGTAATGAAACCATCACACATTGAGAGAGAATACAGATGGAAAATTTGACAGTCGTATGGCTCTCTTCATTTTTTGAAATGATTCAAAAAACAAGCAGGTCGCATTAGATCAGGGATGTATTTTTATGTAAACACATATAAAAAAGTGAAACAGCTGTTTCTATCTGACTTTTTTATTGTTTTAAACCAATCGTGTTAACACAAAATATATAAATTGTCGTACGTAAAGTGTAATCGTCTGAATGCCCTTTAATTTCACCTAAAGATTTGCCCTTAGGGTGGGTAGTTGGCAATCAAATGCCAATTATAATCAGGTTAGTTAATAATGTTTTTGAGTTCAAGATTAAACATAGCAGTGTTGCCATACAAAACAACAGACAGCGTCACTGTTTGTTATCAAAACAATGCATATTTGATAAAAAAGAAGAAGAAAATTGTACATTTACATTTATAAGAAAAGTATTGAAAACTCAAATTTAAAAGAAAAAAATATATAAATCAAACATTTTAATGTTTATTTTAATAAAATTTGTATTAATATTTTTGGCATCAGCTGTATACTCATTTGTATATCTTGCTCAAGTTTAAACCACCTCCATTGGGCGCTTAAACTAAGAAACAAAATTAGCTGATTGCGTATTCAAAAACAACTTTCGAGGATTAATTTTCATTTAATCCCTAATCTTTCACCTAAAGATTGGCCCTTAGTGTTACAAAACACTTAAAGGGGAAATAGTTCAAAAAAATTTAACACATTTTGAAAAATATTATAATAAAAATATGTATGTCATTACATTAAATACATTCGTATTAACAAAAATTATACTGCTATCAAACGGAATGACAATCTTATACATATCGTTTTCACGAAGGTGAAGGGTATAAAAATTTTAGTTTTTAACTTGTTATAACTATACAAGTTAAAAACTAAACCCCCTTTAGAAGGCAGTTTCAAACATATAGATACAAAGCAATTTTGTTAAACTCTGGGAAACTTTTTTTGGGAAATTTTTGATTTTTGTGTATTAGAGAAAGAGAAAGAAATATCAATCATCTCTTTTTCTCAAACACAAAATTAAAAGTTTCTCAACAAAAGTTTCCCAGTGTGAACTAGGTCTATGCAAATTTTAAAATTTTGAGAAAATCTCTAAATAAGATATGGACAACAGAACAAGGAAATAAATTAGTAAATAAACTTAATTTTAGAAACATTGATTTCGTTGACCTGTGTTATTATTGATATTTGATTCGGTTTCAGTAGTCTGTTGCAATGGTTTCAAAAACTTTTAGAAACATTGTTTTCGTTGACCTGTGTTATTATAAAATAAAAAGTTTGAAAACAATGGATTTTAGACAGGAAAATTAGGATTACAAGTTTCTGCTTTAGGACTTTTTATTTTATAGTATTTGAGTGCAGTATTAGTTTCAGATGAGTAACTAATGCGCATGTCACAGTTTGCTAATATAGGAGTTGTCATTGTCATACAATCGAAATAACCGTTACCAAGGCAACAGTTTTTTAAAGCAAATTAAATATCCTTAAAAATATCAAAAATAAATTAGTAAAACTATATATACATATTTATTAAAATTTAAAAAAAATATGATAAATTCATTGCCAAAACATTCTGGGATTTATTTTGTTAAAGACAATATTAACAATTTACAATTCAAAATACATTTTCGTTCCATAAATACTTTGCTCAAGCTACCAAAATACAATGTGCCCACAGAAAACAATAATGAATTGTTCGCCTCCAAAAGAACAATTGAAAATTCTTCAACAGATGACGATAAAATTGTGCTGCTCAAATGGCAACAGAAAGTGTTCAGTGCAACTGAATGTGAATTGTATAGTGATGTGAAGAACTGCACCAATGATCAACAGAAAAAGTATCATAATGAAATTTTAAAACAAAAGGATAAGGATAAAAAACAAACAAAAAAGAAACGCCAACGTAAGCAACCTAAAACGGAGGTGGTAGAGACAACAGCGATGGGTAATTTTATATTCACTTACGTGCATGAAGATAATTTTTCCCCTCATAATGAGCAAGTCCACAAATTTAG
Source organism: Lucilia cuprina (assembly GCF_022045245.1). Lineage (NCBI taxonomy): Eukaryota > Metazoa > Arthropoda > Insecta > Diptera > Calliphoridae > Lucilia > Lucilia cuprina. Next base: position 22,418,696 of record NC_060951.1, read on the forward strand.
TGGACTTATGAAAGAAGTCGAGGAGCAACCTTTTGAACAGATGTTTGTTTATGCAGCTTTAAAACCGGATACTCAATTGGCTGTCTTAAGATGGTTTAAGCAGGATCGTTTGCTTTACATATATCCCGATTTTACAGCTTCACATGACGAGCCTTATTTCATAGAAATAAACAGTGATTATCGCCATTTGTATTCGTATTGCATAGAGGATATTTCGCCGAAAGCAATTGCACCACCAAACGAGCAAGAACAATTTCTATATCTACCAGAACTTTCTACACATTGGCGTATAGAAGATGAACTGGTTACAAAATTTGACATGCCTCCAAAAAGAACCCAAAGATGTGCCATAATCTTTACTATAAATGATGTGTCTGGTTTTGAGTATGATAATGTTCATGTGCATTATCGCATACAACTTCCCGAAAATACAATACTGGAAGAGGGTCTGTTGGATGCTACAACACACACTGCTTCAAATTGGAACTCTAACACAACTCAACACATTGGCTTAACCTGGCAAATCACTTTATTATGTGAAGAACAATTTGATCCCTCCCATAATTTACGCATATTTTTTGAAGTTATTTCAATTGATTCCTGGGAAAGAGAACGTATCGAAGGTTTTTCCCACTACAACCTAAATCTGTTGCAGCCCTTTAATAGTACCGTAAAACTAACTTGTATTCGCCCAGTTGAATCATTTTTAGAATCTATTAATCGTTACTTTATTGGTGGACGTCGAAAGTTTGATTATGAGCGTTTTGTGTGTGAATTGTCTGAGAACGAAGTTGCAGGTGGTACGTCTAATTTTCACTGTCGTTATGGTGGACACATGCAAAACTCAGGTCAACTAAGTTTAACCTGTCAAATGTTAACGCAGCGTAATTGTGAACTTCTAAATCCATGCTTGAGTCGGTCAAGTGGAATGACATTGGACGACATTATGATGGCATATAAAGAGGCTAGAAGGAGATTAGAGGCAGTTGCATTAAAATAATGAAACATATGTTCTTTTAAAAAGGATTTGATTTGATCGGTCTATGTGTTTCTTTTACATTCTAATTTTGGTACTTTGAAAATATTAAACAAAGAATGTGACATATTTAAGATAAATCCGTTACTAATATTTTGAGCTAAATGTAATTTAATAAATAATAATTATAAATAATAACAAGTATGAATGTATAGTCGGGCGTAGCCGACCATATTATACCCTACACCTGTCAGTATGTATGTTAAAAATGGGGATTATTTAAAAAAATAAAACATTTGGTTTGTTTTTTAACTTTATTTCGGAGTATTTTTACTCTTATTTTGGCAAAAAAAGAATTTTTTACAAGAGGGCTCAAAGGGGAGTAGTGTCATTTAAAGTTCTATAAAACTAAGTTTTGTCGACTTTTGTTAACATAATAGATCATTTAAATTAATTATAAGCCAAAAGGCCCTATTTGGGAAGTACGGTTGTATGGGGGCTAGTCAAAATAATGGACCGATTTTAACCATTTTCAATAGGCTTCGTCCTTGGGCCAAAAAAGCGTGTGTGTCAAATTTCATCTAATTATCTTCAAAATTGCGCACCTTGCGCACAAGGTTTACATGGACAGCCAGCCAGACGGACGGACGGACATAGCTTAATCGACTCGGAAAATGATTCTAAGCCGATTGGTATACTTTAAGGTGGGTATAGGACGAATATTTTTCTATGTTACAAACATCAGCACAAACCCAATATACCCTCCCCACTAAAGTGGTGTAGGGTATAAAAAAGGAGCTCAGTTACCTATCGGCGGTTAAAAAACTAGATCTCAGTAAAATATGTTATGTTAAGTTTCAGTAATCTTTTCAAACAGACCTCAAAAGTTCCGTAAATTAATTTAAATTGGAATTATTTTCTGCGATTAGAAACTTTAATCACTGGTGCGTAACTGAGGTTCAATAAAAAAAAGTATTTATTTTATTATTCTCGTGTTTGATACAGGGTAATTCCACAGACATTTCGACCACTTCAAATTTTCATTCCTTTCAATTTAGTTATAACTCGAAACATTCACTCTTAATTGCGGTTTTTATTGGATCCTTAAGTCATTCGGTTCATATTTTATGGGCCTCTTAGGTAGGGCACCTCGGGAATTTTTGTTCAAAATTAGAAATGTTGATGACTGAAAAACTGTGGAATTAGTTATTCGATTTTAACAAATGATGTTTCATTCGACAGGTGTTCGATTACTCGTTTTTGACATTTCATTAAAATTACATGAAGTCCTGGCGCAAGGACCATATAGTGGAAAATGTCCTTTATTCATGAATTTTTTTAAAAAGGATATTTTGTTTTTCTTATTTTTTATGACAAATTGACAAAATTATTGTTATTGCTGTGTAAATTTAAGAATGGGATCTCAACATGGTCGGAAGTTATAGGAGTTTTTATTTATCTACATTTCCCAACAGAAAATTTATAGCTTACTACATTGATATTGTGTTGCTTATTTTTTATTCGAAAGTGCTTACAAACTTACACACACTCTGGCTTACTTTACACAGGGTATGGCCGCTTGAAAATGACGCACTAACTGATATACTTGGTTTGCGATATTGTGTGTAGATTATACTTTTTTATAACTTACTTGTGTGCGAAAAAGTAGCTATTCCTACATTCTTACCGATAAACCTAGTAAGTAAAATTGTTTCTACAGCACCTTCCAAGCTGGAACACAAGTGTATCAAAAAGTATCTGCAACAACTTTCTATTTAAAATACATGTTTATTAAAAAGTATCTAAATATGTATGTTTTTTTTAATGCTACCCAAATACATGTATCTACAAATTCATCATAAGTATAAGGCCATTCCAATCATCACTAGATCATGATCGTAATTTTAAGCAATAAAATTTTGCTTAAAATTTATCTAAACATTGAAAAAATTCAAAGAATATTTTTCGATAAATGAAAATTTTTGGTTGATTAAATTACAGCAGTCTTGATTTTTTTTTATATTTTAATTTTCTGTTCTCATATACAATGTTAATCACATGTATATTAAGATGTAATGCAAAAAAAATTATTAAAAACTTAAACTTCATATCCAGATTTTATATACAAGCAAATCAAATTATAAATAACACAAAGTAAAGCTCACAACATTGGTTACTTGTTTTAATATTGAAATGGACAAAAAATCGCTTTTCTGGATCGGTCTATAATTGGTCAAGCTCCCATACAAGGTCCCCTCCTGAAAATCACTTAAAACACATAAGTCATTACTAAATTAAGATATCCATACAAAGTTTGGCACAAGTATTGATCATATATAGAGAAAAAATATTGTGAAATTTATTACCTTTCGGTTCATAAGCGATCATAGCTCCCATTACCAAATAGTGGTACCCATAAAATATTTGACATAAATACTATTTTTGTACACATAAATGTTATTTCAACATTTTTTCACGATCGGTCCATCCTTGGTCATAGATCCCATACAAATATTAGTTTTGTTTGGGACAAATATTAGTATTGTATACAAAAATTTCAAGATTTTTCACGATCGGTACAAAATTTGACTGAAATATAGCTTTTATGCACAGAAATTTAGCTTAAATAATTTTTAACGATCGGTCTATAATTGGTCATATCTCTCATACTAAAAGCGCTTTAACCGTATTTAAAGAGCGTTATCAATTTATGTTGAACAAAATTTGTTTAGAACTAAATTATATATGTATTTGTATTTTGAAAATCCTTAAATCTTTCACACACATGCAAATTACTAAATATTGCTAAGCGCTATAAAAATATAAAGAAAATGGCGTTTGTAATGTTCAATAATTCTTGGAATTGAAATAGATTTAACTTTTGGGATTTTTCTATTTAAGACATGAGAAAACTTATTTCTACAAATATTTGATCAATTAGACAAGTAATAACATAAAAGTAGCTGGTGGTGGGTATTTAAGATTCCGCTTAGCCAAATATAGCACTCTAACTTGCATTACTGTTATCATGAAAAAGAACCGCAGAACTACTCTGCATAAGTTCAAATTCCAACATCTTGTCTACTTTAATTAGACGCAATTGGAAATTTTATTGAAGTGCATACAAATATTTTACCTACTTTGAATATTTGTTTGGAATATATGTATATTCCAAAACAATACGACTTATTTAAGCGATTCACTAACTGTAAACGTATGTAGATATATTTTTATAGATCTTAGGAAGGCAGGATAACGCGAAATTTGACATGATATATTAATTCGATTTAATAAATATTTGAAAACATTTTCCTTGTGTATTATATTACCAATGCAATGGTCAAGTTTCTCAGGATCTATATTTAACTTTTTCGTTAAACGACAAAATCTCTTAATATAATAGTTAATACAAGGTTATGTAAGTAAGAGTATTTAGTAGTTAAGGAAAATTAAGAGAATATGTTCGAAAAGTCCTGACATCTACGAATAACACCGAAGTTGGCGTCAAACTGTCTAGTAACATAAAATACGAAGCATTGAGAAAGTGTGATTGTGTGATAAAACAAGAGTGATGAAAACATCTTATACAAATTATTTACTCTTTCGTTTAAAAGAGAATTTTCGAAAACCAAGGGAGGAAACTTCGAATGTGTGTCAGTAAAGACTAAATTAGCATATTTTTTATGAGTGTGATTCTAACGCTTCAGTATGCTTTTCTATTTTGCACAGGTATAAGGGAGAGTAACGCAATTCGAATTCATCAATGATACAGACTATTTTATTATGAACGATTATAAAATGCTTTACAAACATAACAATTTATGTATGTATTTTGCTGTAGGGAATAGGGAAGATAAAAGAAATTTTCTTTCTTTTATCAATTTATATTATTTTTTATGTTTTTTTTCAGACTTAAAAACTGTAAAATTAATAAGATTGACTTTAACGGCTTATTTAAGAAAATTAATTGCAGTTCATTAGTTTTGAAAAAAGTAAATGTGGTCTACGTAAATATTTCTCAGTAGGTCCTTTCAATTTAAGTTATGGTCATACAATCTATCTTTGACATTTTCTTCACATTCCAGTGCATGTTTGTTTTGGTTTGTTTCAACAGGACATTATTAAAAAATACATGTTGAATTGTTCATATAGGCAGGCGGCTGCTGGATTAAGAAAATTTATGTGACTCCGCTGTGAAACCTAAAGCTAACACGCCACCACTCACTTAGTTATGCAGTAAGTGAGTGAGTCAGTCAGTCCGTCAGGTGGTCAGTGTGTTTCTGTCAATGAAACAAGCATTATGCCAAACGAACTTCAAGCAAGTCTTGGTTCAACGTGACCATAAATTTTAATAAATACATCTTGTTCATACATGCTTCGTCCTGCTTCGTATGAGAAGAATAACAGACTTGTTTGTTGTTTACGGGTTTTACTTGGTTGTTTATTTTATTTTATTCCTTAATTTTTTTTTTTTGCTTTAAATGTCGCAGACCATTTTGGAATGACCACTGTATAAATTGTTCATTATTATCTTGTGGCAAGTAGACAGACAATGTATTACAATAAATAATTCAACTACAAAATATTTCTCCATCTATGAAGTATTTATGTATATGTGGATGGTAGTAGAAATACTAAATATTTAAGTATAACTGCAGTGAAAGGATACCATATTTCGGGGTATCATAAACCTATAGCATATTAGTATTCCTAGATACTAATTTTCACTTACATCCTCTATAAAGGATAAAACATCTACTTTGAGTTACAAAACTGAAGAAAGCATTTAAAGAGATTTTTTCTACAATTAATAGTGACTCTATAGTAACGATTAACTTTTTGATAAATTATTTACTTTAAATAGCGGTTCGAGAAGAAGAGAAACTGTTACCTTGTAAAACTGCTGGGTAATCTTAATCTAAGTGTGTGTGTGTTTGTATTGTACAGATATAAATATGTATCTTAGTTTATATATCAAAGTTACTTAACTTTATCTTTAATCCATAAATTGTTCACAAACACAAGAAGTTCTATGACCACAGTTAAGTCAAGGTAAGTTTGTGTTTAAGAAGATTGATAAATGGCCACAATAATAGTGATGACCTTTGTTGCATTGTTGGAACTCTATCTTACCTTTTCTCAAATAACGACATAAATTTAGACGTTTTTATGCAAATGAGAAAATGCTTAGCATTTTTGATAATAGACAATAGAGTAGGATATTAACTAGGTTTTGATTTAAAGTAAAGACCATTTGAAAAATGTAATTAATACGAATGGATTTAGTATGATATACATATATATGCACCTTCGATTATCGTTGACAATCTTTAGAACTTCATATTTCGAAGTCCTGAGGAATGTTGTTTGATCTTGTCAAAAGGGTAAGCTAATGAAATGAAAAAGAGCAAAATCGTTGTTTATGGAATGTCAACGTATGGATCTGCGATTAAACTTGGTGGGCAATGGCACCAAGATAAATGAATTACATGTGCAAATACGTTATTATGAGCTTGGTGGAGAAGGGAAATGTAGTATTTGCTGAGGCAAAAGATGTTGGTTAGACTAAGTGATGCGACAGTTTAACTTGCCACAACAGAAGAACAACAGGTTTAGGTGTGGGAGGATTACTATAGCAACATATTTTCGGGTATTATATATTCACTACAGATTAACTACGTAAGTAAGTAAGACATACATACTTATATCGACTCCTCATGTTCCACCATAGTTCCATATTGTCATAAGCTTTTGAAGTCCGATTCATATAATAGTGTCGGAATAATATTATCAGTCATTCTGGTAAAACGAGAATCCAAACAATGAGCTGACTGAGGGTGCAACTATGAACATTTCGAAAATGTTAGATCTTACATGCACTGTACGTCTCCCAAAGCATTTGGGCCAATGTTAAAAAAGAAACAGGCTTTAATTAGACTTCGCAAATCGTCCATCGACTATATAAACAGACTGCTTGTTATTGTAGTCCGGAACAGACGAGATAGAAGATGTTAGGCAGTTCTGCTATTAAGGGAGTATTATATCAACAACAGATGTTCTAGCTGGGACAACGATAATTAATAGCAAAAGGTGGATTGGACACACCCCTAGAAGGGAGAATAACGAAATCACCAGAATTACCATAGATGGAAACCCCCAAGGCAGTACGTCAGCTCGTACATTTCTTCGCCACCTATTACAATGTAATAAATGTGTTCATTTTATTTTTTCATTAAACGCTTTTATTTGAATAACACCTAACAATCGATAAAGTGAACAATTCTAATTTAAAATGTAATCTCTGTTATCTATAACAAATACAATTAATTTATTTATACAATAAATAAACACTGAATAGAAGTGTTGATATTACTTAATTGTTAAATTACCTTTTCATCAAAACAGTCTCATTTGTCATTAATTTCATTAGGTATATTTATTTAATAAAACAATAAATACCTGTTGAAAAGACCACTTGTACAGTTAACTCCTTCCAAGCTTCTTTTCCTATGCTCGTTTATACTTAAATGTTAAACAACTATGTGAAAATGTTGAAAATGCATAAAAGAAGAAAAAAAGAAAAATAATAATCAACCTCCTTGAAACAAAGTTTCTGAAGAACGACATTTATTTAACACTTATATCACTATGAAAACCATCAGCACTTTTCACTTTCTCAGCAAAAGTGTTTTACACACCTCCTTTCGTCACCACCTCCTCATACTCTATGATTCATGTTCACCCTTTCGTCCTAATGGATTTTCATGTTCATGTCATAGTTCAACTTACTATGGCCACTTAATATGCTTCTTGTGATTGTATATGTACAGCAGTGGTTAAAAGCAATAAACGCCTAAAACGACTTATGAATATCGTCATATTCTATTAAGAAAAATATAAGTTTAATTCAAGTTCCCATCCGTAACTATATCGGTATAAACATATTGTCTAGTTTATATATCCTATATGCTGAAATCAGCTTTTGCCTTAAGGCCACTTCACACGATCACACTTTAGGTACGTAAAGTCTAATGAAAAAGTAATATGAAAATCCACGATTGGTATAAAACAATAACAAAGTAAAATGGAAACAGCCGTTTTACTTTTTTGTATGTGTTTACAAAGAAATACATCCCTGATTTAACGCGACCTGCTTTTTTTTTGAATGTGATGGATTAGACGATCCCATCCGTACTCTTCTACACAAAATTACGACAGATCATATTACTTGTGTGATCGTGTGATGTCGGCTTTTGCAAGATGACTTTTCTCGATAATATGATTTCCTAGTTAGGCTATTATTACTTGTTGCCACCGATATAAATATACATATATGTATGTGTGCGAGTATATACAATGTATAATATCATGCGATGATTTAAAGTTCTTGTCATTACATTGATTTAATAAGTTTATACTCGTACGAAATTTGTTTGAATATGTGTGTATTAATATCCCAGTAGTTTAAGTGTTAATGTATACCTTTCAAACAAAATCTTTATCTAGTCTCTTTGATTATTACCAATTTTTAATGAACCAACTTTGTCTGCGTAAACAATTCTCACTTTAAAACTCCTAACCAGAAGCATTCTATGGAAGAACCAATTTTCCATTTGCAATCTTGAATTGCAGAGTGATAATATTCAGTAAGGGTTCAATCAAACTTGCAGGGATATTTGTGCTCTAGAAAAAAAAGGAAAATCAATCTATCTATCAGTTGCATAAAGTAAACGAAACGTAGAAAATGAAAAAGATGAACAACTTCTCATCAACACCGAACACAAGTAAAACGAAATGAATCTTTCACCCAGAGTGCGACTAGAGCCCCAGCACAGCTCGTTCTTTGCAAAGGGATACACTTTATAGTGTAAATTTATTATGACATACGAACACACGAATACATAAATATATACACTTTGATATTATACTCTTTTACATTGTATATACGAATTTAATTTAACCAATTTCAAAGAAAAGTAGATCCATTGCAAATAAGTCATCGAATGGTGGACATGTTTTGGGTCCTCATAAAGTTCGAATTTCGAGAAGTTTGACCAGCATACGTACTGATATTCCTAAACTAATAATGACAGATCGGAATGTTTACATCAAGTAGCAATCCCTATTTTGCTTCAATTCCACTAAAAATATTTCTTTAATAACTAAGTTGACCTAAGTCCAATATGCTTTCACACTAACTTATATTACAACCCACGCGCATAAAAAATATGTACAATATTGAAAAAAAAAAACATTCAAAAATAATGGAAGAACCAAATTTAATAAATGACTTTTAAAGCTCGTATGTAGGTGAATGATGTGAGATAATTTTCATAAGGAAATCAAAAATAGATGAAAGTAGAAAAAGTATACAAACATACATACATACATACATGCAAGAAAAACAAAACAAAATTTTATTAAAAAATTTTACAATATTTTAGCATACATTCAAACAACATTCACTTACTCAACCACTCACACTCATACACTGAATTGTAAATATTTAATTTAACTAAATTGAAAAATAGCAAACGAGAAAGACAGACAGAAAAACATATAAAATTTGTAACCAAAAAATACAATAAAATTTTTAAAAAATATAAATAGAAATAAAAACAAAATGATTTTAATTAATAACAAAGTTTTACCATCATCTTCAATATCATGCAGTTTCTAACTAAAAAAAAGGATTTTTTCATACTCAAACTAAAATCAAAACGCACAGACCAGGACAGGATAGAATAGGATTGGATATGTGTGTTCAAATGTTGAACAATTTTATGATTATGTTTTCTGAAATACACTTCAAAATATTGCAAGGATATTGTAGAGGGGGAAGGGGTTTAGTATTAAATATAAATATATGTTATTTAAAGTGTGTATATGTGTAAATTAAAAACCAATTTTTATTTTTTGGTCTTTTAAGAATTTATGTAAATATGGATTTTATACACACTCCGGAATACACATACATATTTCTGTGTAAATGTGTTGACGAGTATTCCAGCAGTTTTCGATGGAACATGTTTTTCCAACATTTTAAATGCTTCGTTAATAATTTTTGTTTCGTTGGACACGTATGCAATCAATTGCCAACAAATCGTCAATAAAATGTCCTTAAGTAATGCAAAGAACATGCACTTCTCGTCTTGTCATTTCTAATAAATCGAATTTACCTTTATTGTCTAAAGAGTATATATATAATTTTCTCTAACACCCACCAGGTAATAGATCATCAAAAATAATCGATTTTCTTTGCTCCCCGCTTTGTGCAACATATTTATTAATTACGTGTTGAACTACTTTGTTGACTGATTTTGTTACTCTGTCATATTAGGGCCAATATTATTATTGAACATCTTCTCCTCTTAAGGGTACAGAATCATTATCGTTTTATTTGTATGTACTTTTTTGTAGAATGTATGATTTAGATTTCCAAGGTAGTTCAATTAGAAAACTTAGCAGAAATATCATCTATATCTGACGTCTTACCATTTAATAGTTCTCTAGTTAATGTGGGTGGAGTGAGCTCGAGGCAGTTAACCTGACAAACGCAAAACCATTCGATGCAACAAAAGCTGAACTAAAAATATGAGTGAGAGAATCCCATATGACCTCTTGGAATAATGGAACAGTGGGTAGAACCACGAAAATCCTATGGGGTGACCCTGATGAGAGCAGGACGAAAAATCTCCTCAAAAGGAGTACGTCTGAAGATAGTACGTATTCTGAGTGGACACACAGGATTACGAGCACATTTATGCAAAATTGGACGTCCGGATTCAGCCGTATGTAGAGCATGTGGAGAGAACAGTGAAACTTTGGAGCACTTTCTTTGCCACTGCCAGGCATTCGTCGAAGTTAGATCCAAGTATCTTGGAAGTGATGTAATTTCGGAAATAACATTCCTGACTAACACTGATTAGAAGATTCTTTGGAATTACGTTCAGGAAACTGAGTTTCCTTTGTATACATCGAAACATCAGGAATTTTTATAGATTTTCCTGATCAATGCTAACTATATATAATCCAGATAAGGTTAATAGGAGGTCGTTGGAGTTAAGTAGTGAGGGTTGTGTTACATTTATCATCTTTATCTGACGCCTAACCATTCGCTAGTTCTCTAATAACGGCTGTAACTCTTGACTGACCTTGGGAGAAGATCAAATTCAAGATTTAGAAGCGAAAAGTGAAAAAAACTTCCGATTTTATTTTCTACAAAGTAAGTTTTTTTGTCCTTACCCCGGAGCATGTTATCTTCGTGAGTCATTCTAATAGTGCCAACAGACTAGAGCTCCAGTAGCTCCAGTAACTGAAAAAATCATTGGATTCGTGATGTGACCAGAGAAAGTAGAGTTTCATCAGGGATTATTTCGGTATATTTTCAGGCCTGTTGCCGTAAAAACACAAATACCACACAAAGAAGCGACTTTGCCTTTTAATTTTGCAAATGACTGATTTCAAATGAATGAGATACTGGATGGATCAGAGAGTGCTGACTTCCCCACATGTTGAATGTATGACTTTTCATTTGATTGTTGTAAAAACTAGTTTACGGATTCGTACTTCTGTCTACTGATTTTTGTTTATTGCAGAATAAAAGAAAAATATTTAATTTTAATGGAAGGAATGCTTCTGAAGCATCACGAATAGCTCAAGTACTTGGACAAAGTGTTGTCTGATGTCAGGAATCGCAAGGAGCGACGGTGGGTGTACTCTAGTTTAAACTGTCTTCGAAAAAGAACACTTCCTACAAAGCAGATGTTTCCGTTGCACACTTAGGGTTCATGTCCCCAAACTACACGCTGCACCGTTTTATAAAGTTTCCGATATTTGTCTATAATTATATGTTTCTCCTCCAACATAAGTACATTTATCCTTAACATATGTATGTACTTATGTATTTGCATTACTTAATAATTCAAAAACATGGTTTGAACGGCACATGATCTTATTGTGTCTATAATATTATTCCACATAAAGTCGAAAGAAAGTAGTGCATCGTCATCCTTACAAATAGACCCAAAGATTCCCTAGTTCCACTAGCAATTCAAAATAGATACTCTCGAACTACAGGGATGTTTATAACGATGTGTATGTTTATGTATATATGTATTTATACTTTTGAGGATTTTTTATTCCCTTTAAGCATTTATAGATATTTATTTTATTATTTTACAACAACAATAATAGTCAACAGTAAAAACAAGAAAAAAAATCAAAAATGAAGAAAAAAAGGTCCTTCCTTGTTATGCTTTAAGTAACATTATTGTAGGAGTATTTTACATAAATACTTATATTTTTTTGTGAATCCAAAACACGTTTTGTTTGTTATAAAACCATCAGAAAAAACATGTTACAAACGAACTAAATATATTCACATTCATGCAGTAGAATTTCGTGTATCTTGCTTAATTTCATATATAGAAATTTTTAAGTGGATTTAAATTTGCATCATTTTTAGGAAATTCGAAATTGCTGAGGTTATAGCATTTTTAAAAATAATGACACATCTCAGAGATTTGTTTTAAAAAATGGAAGAAGAAAAATCTATATTATTATATATATTATTATATTTAACATCGATTTCTAGAAGACAATTTGTATTCTTACCCTAATCAAAATTTAGTTGTTTTTGTATTATGACATTTCATAAAATTATAAGTTTTAATAGTAGCTGCTTTAGTATGTACAAACATACATTGTACATAAATATATATATTATAAATTTTGATATTTTCTATTAAAACAATATATACGTACTCTATTGACATTTAGGAATTCTGCACAGTGGATAAGAATCGAAATCTTTTGAAACAAAATATGATATTTAAACAGTTGGTCTGATAAAAGTTAACATGGTAGAAGCCAAAGAACATCCGAGTTTATGTTTTAAATAGACTTTACAGTTGTTCCAGATTTGCTGGAGATACTCAAGCTAACAGCAGTTTGAGTTATTTGTAGCCAGTCTCCATTAAATACATCTGTTCTTCACTGCGTGTAACCTGCAATTATCACCAGCGAATTCGTCAACAACAATTTTTACCACCTGGACGAAGGAAGTAAACTTAACCCTAGATCGATGGAGTCCAAATTCCGACCGTGTACCATCCAAAAATCTTGAGGACACATTTGATAGCCTCATTACTTCCATAGCTTACGCCATTGCAATAACGCATAAATTGCAGCCGACAGCACTTGGGGTATCGATAAAGAAATCTGTTAGCTATATATAAAACGATTGGTCGGCTGCCCTACGAACTGTAACGGTCTACTTATAAATTTCCTCAGCACATTATTTGCACAAGAAAACGAAGGTCCTCCCAGTTAGGGAACACAATATCATGTTGACTAAACAGTTCCTTCTGGGATGTCATCGGAGGAGTCATCCCAACTTTAACATCACACAGTTAGATGTTCCTCCCAGGCATGTCAGAAAGGATCTTAGTATATACGAAGAAAACATATGCAGATATCTGCAGGATCCATTAGATCAGTCCTCGTATACGGCAGCATTGAACGACATTTAGAGAGACCCTATAAGTCCCGAGGTCGCAAGATACCGATAAATGTTGTACTTGGAGTTCGCCCACTACCCATAGAAAGAAAACCTGCCGCGAAAAACAAGAGTAGTTCTGACACAACTACGATCGGGTTGGATCAACAGGCTCAATGCTTACTGGTCACGTATAGACCGTTTCGTCCCCAAAGAATGTCCTGCATGTGGTCAGGGTCTCCATGACACCAGCCACATATTCAACTGCCTAGCCAACCCTAGTTCGCTCTGTCCAATAGATTTATGGACACATCTAGTTAAAGAAGCCCAATTTTAAAGCCTGGATATTAATGTAGAACCACGAACTAGATTATTGAATAGTTTTAGCTGTTACAACAACAAAAACAACTGGTAGTGAGTAAAGGAGAGAGAAAAGGCCTAACTGTAACATAGACCGAAGTCAGCTTAAGCAACTGTGCGAACACATATAACTATATCGTACTTAAGAGAGTTTTATTAAGTTTCGTCAAATTTTATTTGTGTTAACTGCAATAATACTTGATTGAGTGGTATTCCTACATGAGATTATTAAAAAGCCAGTTCATTCTAGCGTACACATATCAAGTATTATGCCATGGAAATGCTCATATGTATATATGAATAACATGTATATAATTGTAAAAACTTATATAATTTTAAACAAAAAAAATCCTCACCACAAATTTCCCACATACAAAATGTAATATTACTTATACGCATACGTGATAATCTAAATATGAAATTAAATATCATCCTAAAACTATACTATGATATTTGTATCTACAATACAGAGTTTACAAATTTCTATGACCACCAGACGTATACTTATTATTACTATGTGGGATGTAATATTAAGTATCAACTAGAAGTACTATAGTAGGGATATTGTTACACGTTTGTGATTTTGTCCAACCAAAAATGCCAAATACATATTAATAACCTGTTTTAAGATTTAATTTTCTCCAGCATATCAATATTCTACTGTACAAATGTAAGTGTTGTGGACATGAAGAAGTATACAATGCTAGAAAGTATTTGGAGAATCTTTATAAAAATTGCTAGGGGCCTAAATAAGCACCTGATCTAGCAAAGCTTTTGTAATAATTCAAAAAATTTAAAGCAACAACAAAATATTTAAATAAAACAATCTATTTGAATATTTGAAGGGCATTTCATGCTATAACTAAACAACAACTGGTTATTTATATTAATCATACTGCTTAATTATAGTTTTCAAATTATTTCAAAATATAAACATTTGTAGTTTGGTACATACATTCTATAAAAATTCTAAATGTATATTAAAGAAATTTCAAATAGACTAAAAATCTTACATTTAATCTTATCACCATGGCGAAGTGTATAATAAAAGAACAAGAAATTCAAATGAAATCTTTTTATGCTTGTGTAACTGGTCAATTTAACACAAAAATTCGGCTGCCACCAATACCATGTTTCATTTTCTGTTTCATTTTTTTTCTTCATTATCTAAAATAATCTAAAAATCACTTGAAATCTCACATGATGTAAACATTGTTGAGAAAACCATTTCGTAAACGATTATGCAGAACACATCTGCAGAAGGAAAGGTTTCTATTTTTATTTCTCGAATTATACACATTTTTTCTTTTTCCGTTTTAAGGGGATTTTTCTTGGGTTTTGTGTTATCACAAATGAATGATCAATTGTCTGTATAGATAATGACTTCAAATGGAAAAATAATATAGAGTACAAAAAAGCTTTTTATATTTTGTATCTGAACGTGGCTAACAACGGAAACAAATGTGTAAAGTCATTTAAACATTATGTACTAACTCGTATTATGAACTTCAACTTTTGGCCTGGTCAGACAAAGATTTACGTAAGAGTTCAAATTTACAGACACTTGTATCCGTTCAATGAACAAGCGAGATGGGGCAAAACATTGTCATAAATATGTTTCCTCAATTATATTTTTGGGTTTGGTTTTTTTTTATTTTATACATTTAGCAAAAAACTTATTTAAATTAAGGACTTTTTATATATTTTCGAAAAGGATTGTTTATTTACAGAAAAAAACAAATAATAATAATTGAAAAACTTTAAATATGTATATTTATTTTTCCTTTTTTCTAAACTTGCACATCTACTTCCTGATAATATTAGTTAATTTGCAACACATGATGTTAATGATTTTAAACTTTTCAAAAACTAAAAACATGACAATTTAATTTTAACTTTTTTATAACAAAAAAAATCCCTAAGAGGAGTATCTTATTTAAATCTAAAATATCTAATTTCATGTAAATTTTCTATTTGAAAGTTGATGTTTTCGTTCTTCTGGTAGTCGTAATTAAACATCAACATCCAACCATAAAAAAGATGAAAAACATTGAAAAACTTTTTTCAACATCCATTAGGTGAGAATAAACATCACACTTTGTTGGGGGAATTGTTTTAAAACATTTACATATGCATATTTTCATATACATACGCATACATATGTATGTAAAAGAGTACATTAGTTATATCCTTAAAAATATATATATATATATCTATGTTCTATCTGTATCAAGTAAGAATCTATAGTCGGTCATGGCTGGTAAAATGATACAAAGGCAACGGTAAAAATTATCACATTCTCGTAAATTTGGGGGGATGAAGTTGCGTTTATATTAAAGTCAAGTCAATATTTTAGTTAGTTAGTTACTTAGTTAGTTGGTTGGTTGGTTAGTTACTTAGTTAGTTAAGAAGCTGTATTTTAGAATGAACTAATGTTTTACATTCGGAAACATCAATATCATATTTTCTCGTAGATATTGGGCAACCCTAATGAACATACATTTATATGTTTTTTACGTACTCAGTAAAGTACAATCTGTTTTTTTGTAATAAATTTAATAAAATATTTATTAACTTTAAGAACTGTATTTAAAGTGTTGAACAAAAAGAATTATACAAAAAACAGTTTGAATATTTAATACATTTCATGTGTTGTATGTATAAGTGTCATTACATACATATGGCTTTCATATGTAAAAATACATCACATATAATTCACTAAATATTAATAAACTGTAAATAGTTTAGTTTAATTTATGTTGGTGAAATATAATTTTGGTTCTTAGCAGATATAGACAGGCCGATGCAAATTTGGGCAGATAATGTCTGTTGATCACAAATTTATCATATTAAATTGTCTAGTTATGTAAGTGTAAGAAGTTTTTATTCACCAGTATTTTTAAAGCGATATTGTTTTAATGATGAGCAAACAAATATTCCAATAATATATTTCCTAGAAATGTATAAATTATGAAGAAAATAGGTTAAACCAAATTCATAATATTTTGTTTTGCGTGACTAATAAAAAGTAGTTTTAATAAATTTTTAAATAAAATTAAATTTTTTAAAAAAAAAAAACCTTTCTTCACTAAATATATTTTTTATTTTAAATTTCCGTTGCTATTAAAAAACGGAAGTGATTTAGTAATACTAATCAGAAAACCATGTTTTATTTTAAATTTAATTGAAATTTGACCGCTTAAATTTAAAATAAACATTTATACATATACATATGTATGAATATGTGTGTATGTACGGATATGTATACAAATTCCTTTTAATATTTATGTGAATAAGTGTGTAAAAGGTTAAAAATGCTACAAAAATGTTGTTCGTATTAACAAAGAAAATTCTTTTAATTGCTCTGTCATAAAGTCATGCATATATGTATGTATGTATGTTTGTGCAATACGTTTGTATGCGTGTATTAATGTGTGAATAATATAAATATGTAAAAACTAACATGTGAGTGTGTGTATGTAGATTTTGTAAAATATGCTTTGTATATATATATACGTATGTATGTATGTATCTATGTATATTAGAAATATAAAAGATACATATAAATATTTGAGTTGTTATTTTATTTACACATATACATATACATATACATATACATATACATATACATATACATATACATATACATATACATATACATATACATATACATATACATATACATATACATATACATATACATATACATATACATATACATATACATATACATATACATATACATATACATATACATATACATATACATATACATATACATATACATATACATATACATATACATATACATATACATATACATATACATATACATATACATATACAGGGCTCCTATAACGTTGGATGTGGGGGCATTTGTAGGGTTCACTTTCTAACCATAAACTCCAAGACTTTTTTAATACCTTTTTGTGAAATATTATCACAATTAGTGTAGCAGTTTTGAAATGCTAGATTTATTTGGAAAAATTTTGATTGTACATACGAGTGCCTCAGAAAATCTAATCTGGATAATATTAAAAATTTTTTTAGACAAAATTTTTAGTTTAAACTTAACATTTAAAGAAATAAATTATAAATTTATCTATGTTGAGATAAGAAGAGCTATTAATGATATCGGCATTGGAAAGAATTTTGATAGTTTCAAAAGTTATGTGGAATAATGTGTCAAATTTACTATATCCGGAAAGGTTCTTCCATGTTAATTTTACGGTCCAATAGAGCCACAAGCCAAAAAATCGCAATTTTGTCTATTTTTTTGCTGAATTATTTATATGTATAAGCTCGGCTTAAGATTTTAATCAATATTTTGATATTATCAAACATCCTATATGGATGTGGCATTATATCCATACGTTTGTATCTAACTATATATATGAGTGTTCTGGATATTATAGTTGCAAAAAGCAATTTTATAATCATTTTGTGGATTAAGATGTCTACTTTTATATCCCCATAACATTAAACATATATACAGACACATGACCATGTACCCAGCAGTTCGGTCAGACGGTCCCAAACTACCTAAATAACCTACCACTTAGTTGTAGGTTGTCCCTAGCTACCGATTTTCCTCATGACTAGCAATTTTAACATGTGCTTGTCAATCACATGATTACGAAGCGGAAGTCCAAAAAGCATAAGTTTGTTTTTTTAAGTATCCACTTTCTCGCTTACAAAAGAGTTTATCTTCACCCTCATTTTCAAAAGTCGGTGACGAAAAACGAATTAGAACTAAAACTAGATGGTTAGACTTTAGTAGAATGCACTGTATTCTACAGATGTATTGCCTCCTTGTCGAACTGCTGGTTATGGTTTCTAAATGTCTGTCTGTGTGAATGTTTCTTTTTTATTTTTCTATGTGAGTGTTTATATGTGAATACAATGTAAATATATATAAATTTTTTATTTAGCTATTAAAAACTATTAAACTTTCATAGTTTGGTCGACTGTTTACAATCCTTTGGAGGATTAAAATATTGTATATATGTATGTGTTTCGGTATTTGAGTAACAATAGCAGCAACAATATCTTGAGCAAACATGTAGAAATAATTGACCTTGTATTTCTTGGCGAAATTAAAACAATCCTTTTTTAGGATTTGTTCTCTTATTTTTTCGTTAAATTGAATATGTATTTTTTTGCATAAAAGAGCAAATGATGTTCATATATTACGGATTGAATTTTAAAATTTATGGTTATTATTCGTGCATATGAAAGTATATACAAAAAACCTCCGGCATTAAATACCTTGAAATTTGTGTTTTCTTATAAAAATTAAAGAACACACACAATTTTACAGTAGTTTTTTATTGCATAAATAATGAGTGTTAAGTATAAGCCTGCTTACACAACATCAAATACATTAAATATTGATTATAATTATTATAGAATTTAAAGAAATAAGAGGCGTTAAGTTTAATACCTCAAAAATAGATTATTTTAAATGTATAAAAGAGTTACGTTACTGACTGATTGATCATCGCACAGCCTAAACGGCTGAACCTAGAAACATGATATTTTGACACTAAATGTATTTTTGGTCATGTAGATCCACTAAGAAGGGATTTTTAGATATTCAAATTTTTAGGGGGTAAAAAAGGTTAAAAACGGTTAAATTCGGTAACCTCCTAACATATATGAGATACTACTAAAAAGGTGTCTGGTACTTTTTCCAAATTTGGTTAATTTTAGGAGTAAATCAGTAAAAAGTCTATCTAGGTATTTTTTGAACCTTATGTACCTTTTTAACCAGTGAACATAGAAATAAAATTAAGATCACATTCGTACCTTATTGAAAAATTACGAATATAAGTTTGATACTTTTGGGAAATTCGGACGTTTAAGAGATAAAAATCTTACTTATTTTTGGTACTTTTTTGTAAAACATTGTTTTCTATTTATTGGTTTGTCTATATGAATATTTATTTATAGGCTTCCACTATGATGTTGCATTTTTTGGAATAAATATTTTTTTTAAATCACCTGAAAATAAAAATATTTTAAATCGGCTATGTACTTAATAGAGTAAAAAAAGCATTAAAAAATCATGAATCTAATACTATGTCAAGTAGACTAAAATATCTTTCCCCAACAAAAGACACTAATTACTCCCTATGGAAGGCCACAAAACATTTACAGAACGTACCAATAACAACACCACCACTAAAAAGTAAAAATGGAACATGGGTAAAAAGCCCAGAAGAAAAGGCAAAATTATTTGCCCAATACCTAGAAAACACTTTTCAACCCCTACCACAACTTTCATCAGAAGAAAACGCAACGTTAATACCCAGAAACGATCATAAAACTATAAAGAATGTTACAATTAGAGAGCTTAAATCAGTTATAAACATGTTGAAACCACGAAAATCACCAGGATATGAACTTATAACGGGAAAAATTTTGCAGGAACTACCAGATAAATGTCTACGTGTTCTTTTGTACATAATAAATTTTTCATTTCGATTGAAATTTGTACCTAACCAATGGAAAGTCGCAGAAGTTCTAATGATACCTAAACCTTTAAAAAACCCGAACATTGTTAGCTCATACAGGCCAATTTCCTTATTAACATCAATGGCAAAAGTTTTTGAAAAGCTTCTACTTAAAAGGTTGCTACCAATTCTAGAGGAGCGTACATTGATACCACATCACCAGTTTGGTTTTCGAAGCAGTCATTCAACAATTGAACAAGTACATAGAGTTACTAACACAATAGAAAATGCATTCAACACAAACCAAATTTGTGCTGGATTCTTCATAGATGTTGCTCAGGCCTTCGACAAGGTTTGGCACAAAGGCTTAATTTATAAACTACAACGCGATCTGCCAGATGAATATAGTTCTATTCTAAACTCCTATATTACTTGAAGATGCTTTAGAATTAAACATGAAGGTGAATATTCAATGCTAAAAAATATTAAAGCAGGAATGCCTCAGGGTAGTGTACTGGGTCCAATCTTATATATTCTCTACACCAGAGACCTGCCAATACCACCACAAACAAAAATCGCAACATTTGCGGATGCTACGGCAATCCTAGTTACCCATAAACAAATAACGGAAGCTACAAGAAAACTACAGTTTGCAACTAACGAAATTATAAGATGAACCAAGAAATGGAGAATAAATTGTCGGAGTGTCAATATGATTATTTATAACAAAAAGCGGGCAGAAGAATTAAATACAAAAATTCGTTAATCTTGGAAACTATTACAGTCAGAATCTTCAAATTTTTAACAAATAACTTTAACATCCAT
Source organism: Lucilia cuprina (assembly GCF_022045245.1). Classification (NCBI taxonomy): domain Eukaryota; kingdom Metazoa; phylum Arthropoda; class Insecta; order Diptera; family Calliphoridae; genus Lucilia; species Lucilia cuprina. Next base: position 22,439,811 of record NC_060951.1, read on the forward strand.
GTAAACATTTTGGGTAATAAATTGGCGGACTACCCATGGAAGAGCGGCACCTCCCATATTAATTAAATACAAAAATTCGTTTATCTGGGAAACTTATAAAATTTTTCACGAAGAAATTTAATATTCATCTGAACATTTTTATGGAAAAATAGCGGACTTCCATCTGGGGTGGCTTGAAACCCCCATTTGAATAAAAATAGAAAAAATCGTATATCTCAGAAACTATTAGAGCTAGCATCTTTAAATTTTATTTGAAGAACTTTGACAGTCATCTCAACATTTTTTAGAATATAGCGGACGGACTTTTAATGGGGTACTTGGTACCTTCCATATGGGTTAAATAGAAACTACTAGAACTGGATTCTTCACATATTGCATAAATTACTTTAATATTCATCTGAACATTTAGGAGAAAAAAGATCGGACCTTCATCCAGGGAGCTTGAAGCCCCCACATGTATTAAATAGAAGAATTCGTTTATCTAAGAATCTGTTAAAGCTAGAGTCTTCAAATTTTACATGTAGAACTTTGACATTCAAGTGAACATTTAGAGAATAACGGCCGGACTTTAAGCGGGGGCTTGACACCACATTTATAAATTAAAAACAAAATTTTGTATATCTTAAATACTGTTAGATAATTAAAATTTTTCATAGATAGATAGAAATTGGCGATGGATATAAATTGGCAAACGTGCAATAATTTGCTTGGCAACTCTCATGTGTAACACATTGTTATTCTGGCAAACTAATGTAGTTAGAATAGAAATTATTTTTTAAGAATAAGGGTCTTGTTCATAAACTTTTATCCAAGGTTTACAAATCAAAATTTCATACAAAATTTGTTCTATAAACCTTTGATAAATGTTTATGAATAAGGTAGTAAAAGTATATATTAAATTTTAGTAATAAGAAATAATTAGATTATTAATGTATTATTTCAGAATTTAAATAAAATATATTGTCATCAAATGTAATTATAATAAACCTTTAAGAAAAATTGCATAATTTAATAACTAAATAATTTAATAACTAAGTAGCGAAGCACACCAGGTATTAGCTAGTATGTAATATATTTAACATCACATTCCTTGTGGTCAAGTGCAATTATCTTTTTTTGATTTTATTAAAATTGAATATGTATACATTTGCCTTCCTCTCAATTAATTTGACCTATTTAACGCTCGGAATTTCTCTTTCATACTAGTGTTATGATCCTCTCATTGATCTAATCCTGATGTACATAGTTTTGTTGATCCTATCCTCTTTTAATTTCCAGTTAAGAGTTACACTTTAATACTTAACTCTGACGTTCATAGGTCAGCAGTAGGTTACCTCTCTGTTCAATAAAGAAGATCCTCTTCAGTCCTCCTACACAAGAAGTGGAGTAATTATAAGTAATACAGACAAGAAAGTATGTCGTAGTCAATGGATTTTCCTATGATCGCTTACATATGTATGCTGCTCCTAATTACTACGTTTCACCAAGTAGAAAGAATCATACACAAATGTAAAAAAAATTACTGAGTAATTATCTTAAATTAGATGTTTCTATAAACAAATATTTTTTTGTAATTTTGATTATTTATTTACACATGTTAAATATTCCTACTATTGTTTAGTTCCATTATTTTTTTTAATCATGTTTAGTGACGTTAAATTAAATGAAAAAAAAAATAATAAAAAAGCTGATTATAATTATTAATAAATATATAAATGAAATGATGAGAGTCATGTTATAAATTGTGACCATATTTATAAAACTTATTTAAATTAACTAAATATTTAAATATTTTGAAAGCTGTCATTGCACAATTAGTATAGATAAATGCATATTAGCTAATCCCAGCAAATGCTTTAATGTTAAATAGAAAATAGTTATTTCAAATTTAAAAGTTAGAAGCTTATCTAATCAACCTATTATTCCTTAATAGCATTTAATACACTTAATATTGTGTTTGACGGGATATGTCTATATGCAAGGCAATGGATACATGTGTATCATGCAGTGTAATTGCATGATACAAGTAATTAAATTAATTCTATACAAATTTTACTTTTACTATTTAAAAAGTTACCTTAGGTAAACAATGTGTAGGTAGTGAGATAGCTAGTGCAAATTATATTATTGTTATTTTCATAACTGTAGGACTAAGGAAGCAAATACAATTTGTGTATATCATGTATGTTTGTGTGTATAGCAATGTCAATGAAAATGTTTTGATAAACAAACAATATGGTCTGTTTTAATTTCCAATTAATCTAATTGAAAGGACAATGTGTCATTGTATTATATGCATTTTTGTTTATACATATACATAGATATCTATGTGGATATAAATATACATATGTATGTATATACGAGTGGGTGTTTGTAATAGTTGTGGTACTATTAGATGTAAAATAAATGACCCGCAACAACATAAAGTTATAAAACGCCCATACATAGAGGTATACATACTTATGTAGATATAATTTGTACACTCAAGAATTTTTAAGTGAAATATAAACATGTTTTGAGTTATTTTAAATTAGAATTCTCTTTTTCTATAGACTAGAAAGTATGTATGTATATTAACAACGATATTTGGCGTTGATATATAAAATTTTAAATTCTTAATGTTTATATTTTGTAAATGCCATATTGTACTTTATTTGCGTTTACTGATTTATTTAATTGAGTGTATAATCAATGTGTATTAGAGAAGCCCTTAAATTAAGCTTGTTATTTTTTCGCAAATCCTTTAGAACTTTTTGTGTATCATTGGTATAGTTCATTATTTTTTCTTAGTGTTCTAGTCTAGTCTAGCTAGCTAACTAACTGACTAACTAACTAACTAACTAACTAACTAACTAACTAACTAACTAACTAACTAACTAACTAACTAACTAACTAACTAACTAACTAACTAACTAACTAACTAACTAACTAACTAACTAACTAACTAACTAACTAACTAACTAACTAACTAACTAATTAACTAACTAACTAACTAACTAACTAACTAACTAACTAACTAACTAACTAACTAACTAACTAACTAACTAACTAACTAACTAAAATATTCGGTCTATACCCACCTTAAAGTTTATATCGGCTTGAAATCATTTTCTGAGCTATGTCCATCCGCCCGTCTGTCCGTCTGGCTGCCTGTCAATGTAAACCTTGTGCGCAAGGTACAGGCCGCACGCGCGCTTCTTTTCGCCCAAGGACGAAGCTTATTAAAAATGGTTACAATCGGTCCATTATTTCGACTAGCCCCCATACAACCGTACCCCCCAAATAGGGCCGTTGGGCTTATAATTAATTTAAATGATCTATTATGTAAGCAAAAGTCGACCAAACTTAGTTTTATAGAACTTTAAATGACACTACCAATTTTTGTAATGAACGGCCTTCAGAAAATGACTTGTAGTTCAAAATTCACTTACAAGCACTTATAACACTTTTAAATCCTACATAAATAACTTTGAAGTAGACTTAACTTCCTCTACCAACATTTATAAGGATAGGGCCATATTTTCCTCTACTCCCTTTTGAGTCCTCTTGTAAAAAATCTCTTTTTTGGCCAAAAATAAGTAAAAATATTCCAAAAAAAAATTTAAAAAACAAATCAAATGCTTTATTATACCCTACACCACTATAGTGGGGAGGGTATTATACGTTTGTGCTGATGTTTGTAACATACAAAAATATTGGTCCAATACCCACCTTAAAGTATACCGACCCCTTTTGGTGGGCTTCTAAAATATGCATATTTCCGATAGATAGTAGTTGCTTTAGAACAGAAAAATTGGTCTCAAAGACTTTTGGTCTTTGGGTTTTTCCCCTTTTGTCCAGTTTTTTGTCCCCTTTTGGTCCAACTCTCGCAACAGTACTATGCTAATTCATGTTTCTGAAACTTTAAAAATGTATTGAAATATATTTTGGATTTAATAAAGACAATAATTGGTATTTATGTTCAAAAGTACTAATTTTGACTGCTTTTCACCCTCTTTGCGCACTCCTAGTCCAAGTTTTGAAAAACGATATAGTCTTTAACACCCTCTAAGAATATATCTACCAATGTTCCAAATTTCAAGATGAATGAATATGAATATTAAAGTTCTTTGTGCAAAATTTTAAGAATTTAGTTGTATAAGTTGTATATGATTCTAACTGTAATAGTTTACAATATAAACGGGTGCCATGCCCCCTAACGCTTATCCTCCCACATTTTATCCTAAACAATCATATTGACACTAAAGTGCCTCCGACAATATTTGAGGACTCTAACTGTTACATTATCTTAAGATAAACGAATTTTTTATTAAATTAATATGGAAGGTACCGCTCCCGTCACGGATAGCCCACCAATTTATTACTTAAAATGTTTACATGAATGTTAAAATTATTCGTGCAAAAATTAAAGATTCTAACTGTTATTTAGAAATATATCCTTTTCCCAAATTTACCGAGGATCGGCCCATATTTGACCTATATAAAGCCTCATTTAGAAATTTTAGTTTTTTATCAATAAATGGCTTAAATATTTTGGAATTATGGTAATATTCAACATAAAAGTTTCTTTACAAAAAATAACAATTTTATAAAAGTAAAAATTGTAAAAGTATACTCATGGTGTAGGGTATCATATGGTCGGCCATACCCGACTATACTTTCCTACTTGTTTTTTTTAAATAATTCCCATTTTTAACATACTGACTGGTGTAGGGTAACATGTAAATACATTCATACTTGTTTGTTTTTAGAAATGAGACTGAACAATATCTTTTCTTTTCTTTAAGTGGAGTAAAACCGGATATTAAAATAAGACGTTAAATATATTTTATAGTTCATCCTAATATATAACAATAAATAAATATGTATGTAGATATATAGTATCTCTGAGTTGATTTATGTTGGAAACTCATTATAAACATAAGTATACTATGCATGCACATGCATGCATGTATGTAAGTATGAGAAGTAGTTTTGTTTAATTTGACTTTCATTAGCATAAAATTAATAATTACTTGATTATACCAAAACACAAACTGTAAAGTGATGCCATCATGTGGAGTGAAGTGGAGTAGAGTACACTAAATACTCAAACATTTGCAAATGGTTTTCAAGTGTTTGTGAAGGTGTTATTAATGTTGTGTTGTGGAACTTGGCAGATTTCATTTATAAACATACATACACATATACATATATATGTATATGTATATGTATATATTTGATGAAATGGTTTTACATTTTGTTTGCAATACCATAGAAAGAGAGTTGTATGACTTGTTGTTATACATTTCTTGCTGTAAGTAATTAATTTAAAGTAATTTTTTAAATGCTTCTTAATAATTTGCAAGACTAAAGAAATTATATTATTTGAGTAAGTAATTTTCCGTTAAACAATATAAACAATGAAAGAATGAAGGAACTTTTGAGTAATTATTGGAATATTTTGTTTAAAAATTCAAAAAGTTATAATTATTTGTTTTTTTTTAACAGTTGTGTTTAATAATATTATAACATTAATTAATATTATTTATACATAATTGTATATTAATTTCTGTATAATCAAGAATTCAGATTGAATTATTACACTGTTTTATAATTTTTTATATTTTAAATAAAGTCTTTTTATAAATTGATACTTTTTAATATATGATTTTAATAAAATAACAATTACACACATAAACATATATTCAGTCATACGTATATGATACAACACTAGGTTTTTACATATTCATTAAAGATTTCAATAGATAAGTATTTGTATGTTAGTGAATGCAATATCCTACATATATAACCACCTGCAAAAAATTAGATTGAAAATTAATAAGCTAAACAGGTTACAGCAACACTCTCTACATGAATACAAAAATAAGATATTACTAGACAGAAGCTTCTACTGAAATTTGGATTCTATCGGGAATCAATAGCAATATCATTTCCTATGATATATTATCATGGAATATAAATTTTTCCGGATTTTCATTGATATTGAAGCGCTTTACGTGAAGACCTACCGTGTCGGCCTTATTCCACTGTGGTCTTTTTACCCACATGTTGAGCTTTTATGAAGTTTTATCAACGAACAATTTTGTATCTTGCGCACGCATATGACAATTTTTCTATATGCTTTTGTCGGTCCATGAACAAGCCATTTGCTCAAGCTCACGAGCTATCCAATGTATTGCGGCCACGTTGCTTAATTTGCAAGATGTGAAAAGATAACTTTCGTTTAAAACCACGAACATGAGATGACCTCTGTTGATTCGGCAACAGCAGCTAGAGACGAAGTCGGTAGCCAAGGACCTTGTTCATACTCACAGAAAACACACTATGGTAAATCTAATAGGAATAGAATTTTCCCTAAACATACTTGGACAAGAAAGGAAAATTCAATTGTATCACTTATATAAGGTTCCTTTCATCCATAACCATTCAACCCAGCACATGTCCTATTCATAGAAAACAACACTCAATATACTCACTCAAGGTTTAAGGACTTCTCCAATAACCGGAGCATGACATATGAACTTTTGTAAAATAGGGTGGTAAACTTACAATATGAATTTAATACTAAAGTATACAATTGTATAAAATATTTGCTTATATTATTTTAAGTGTAGCGAAGCATACTAGTTATAGCTAGTTAATCTATATTAATTGAAAAGTAATGTTTTTTCTCAAACGATATACTTTAGAATTATTGAATGCAATGTGATCAATATTGTATCATATGTATATGTACATAAATATGTACATATGTATATACCAGTAATTGTCGGTACAAATTCGATGAAGTGTCGAATTTGTACAAAAAAATAGCATCATAATTAGTCATAAATATTGCATTATTATTTCATTAGGATTTATTCACAGTCATGTTTTCTAATATTTTGGAGACACAAGGATGACCTCTATATGTGTATGTTCGATCGTATAGCAATGACCAATAGTATACGAAAATTATAGAGGAATGCTTAAAAAAATTCAAGAATTTACATTTTATTTAAAAACATTCAAGAAATATGTTCTTTCATTGGGTAATTATGGCAAGACAATACTTATTTTTTTGGGTTATAACATTAACATATTTATGGTATTGTTTAAAATGAAGACCAACAAATTTGAAACATGTATGTACATAAAAACATATGTATGTGTGTATGTACTATATTTGTATGTATTTTTACAAAATGTTTACTTTACAAGTCTGTTACTTGAATATATGTTATATGAGGTCGTTATTTTTGCTGTTGTTGTAGTTTTTGTATGCATAAAGTTTTGTGGTACAACACGTTTGTTGACAGCTTGTGGCATAAACTGCATTTATGTACCCTGCACTACCAGATGCATTAGTTTAAAATTTTCTAATTATGTTTGTAATGAAATTTTAAGAAGTTGTTTACCTAAAATAAAATTTAAATGTAATTATGGATTTTGGTAGTTTTAATACAATTTTTATAGTAATTGGTATATATTTTTTTCAAGAGAGATTTTTTTTTGAGTTCAAATTCAAAAACACAAATTTTACTAATGATTTCTTGAGGTTTAACGTAAACCGTACAACTGAACGTATGACGATTATTTTAATACATATTGTGTCCAATAAAATAATTGTTATTTATGTATTTTATTAACCAATACAAACAGATCTCTAGACAAACTCAAATTTTAAAATATTTTGAAAAACTATATACATACCTACACCATACACCAACATAATGAGTCGATGTAGGATATCATACAATAGGCCATGCCATACTATACATTCATACTTGTTTAAATATTATAACAAACTAATAGAAGGTACTTTTGTAGCAGCATTGCAAATATTATAGATATGTACTATATACATATAAATGTGTGCTTTTATAATGCATACAAATATGTACAAAAAAAGTATCTACATAAAAGATCTATGTAGATAAAAACCATATAAAAACAAAATAAATAAATAAATAAACACCAACAAAATAACATACATACTTTTAGATACTTTTCGATTATAAATAATTGTATGTCAACCAGCCAGGCAAAGTCTCGTGTCATCTATTTTAGTGTTGACTGGGGCTGGTTGTGTTGCTGGTGTTGTTTGTTAATTATTCATTGCAATTTTGTTTACTAAATGAGTATGTGTTGATGTTGCTGTTATTGTTAATACTTACTTGTGTTTGTTGCAGGCAGTTTTAGCAAACATAAGATACAGTCTGTAAAAATCATGTCCCATGCAAGCAAACACATGACTATAGACATGCTTGCATTTAAATATATTGTATATGTATACTAGGGTGGCTCAATTTGTATGAAAGAAAAATAAGATTCTTATACTCACACATAATTTGGTATATGAATTTTGGCATTTTATTTATATGAGAAATGTCTACAAAATTTGAGAATTATAGCTGTTATTTTGACCTTCAAATGATTTTCTGAAGGGGAGTTTGTATGGTGGCTAAAGTCAAATGAGGACCGATCATTACAAAAATCGGCAGTGTCATTTAAACTTCTTTACTAAGACTAATACTATGTTTCCACTGGCTTGAAATCTACTAGATTTTCTTAGTTTTTGATATTCGAATTTTCGAACAAATCCCGTCATTTTATTTTGATATAACGACAGTAATGTTAAATTCATTAAAAATACAAAATTACAGTTGTAAAAGTATAAATTTGTTTATTAAATGCCACAAATTTTAAAATTATAATTTGTTGTGTTTTTATTTCGAAATGAAAAGTCACTTTATCGATGAAAACATTCAACTTGAATGGATGGCCTATAGTTATATTTGCTTATCCTAGACTATACAAGTCTTGTTCGAAAAAATACATTTTCGACATGTTTTAAATTAAAACTAATAGTTTAAGTAGATTTGGATTTGTCAAAAATGTATGGGAAATCTACATGATTTCAACTAATTTTGGACAAAACAACTAGATTTGCTCAAAACGCATGCACATAGCTTTACATGGACACACAGCACGCTTGATGTTCAAAATCATTTTAGAATGAAGTAAATTTTCATTTTCCCATTTCAAATTGGATACAGTCTAATGTACATATGTATGTTTAAATGTATGCATTTTAATCCTTTGTATGTGTGAATGTTTATGTTCCAGTGCTTTGTTTTATTTTAATAGTGTGTTATTAAGTTGTCATATTTAAAGTGTCATGTTAATATAGAAATTAAAAACAGCAACAATGACAACACAAAATTTAGCTAAAAGCTATTTATTATTTAATCACATACTAAAAGATACATGTGTCTAGAGTTCCTTAGCAGGACTGGAAACCCAACTATGTATTTCAGAAAAATAAAAGTAAATTTTTATAGCTAAATCTACTTAATATCATATTTTGGGTTAAACTATTTATAAGTTTATATCGATTGGGTGTTTAAAGTAAAGTTTGGGCTATTTAAACCCACAAATTATAACCTTATATAATCTTCTAAAAGTCTGTTTAGTCAAGCGAGGTCGACCATATAATACTCTACATATGTTACAAACATAAAATGTGATTTACTGTTTATAATAAAGCATTTAAATTAAATTGTACCTTGCCTCAGATATACTGAAGCCATTTATTGTTGAAAATTTTTTTTTTTAATATTTAAGTCAAATTTTGAAGGAGATTTTTAGTGACTCTCTCCCCTATCATGAATAGGTTGAGGCGCTAAAATTATTAAATTCATGAAGGTCATCAAGACTGGTATAGAACTTAGTTTTCCTGCTTTTTGTCGAGATATTAAACATCATTATAAGTTCAATTGAATAGGGGCTAGGTGAAATAATGGACTAATCTAAACTATTTTCAATAGACTTCGTCCCAGATACAGGAATGTCGAGAGTTTAACGTGAGCACCTGCCTAGACGGCCTTAACCCACGGTGCTATTTTTTAACCACTGGGTAGACTTGTGAACGGTCTACCATCGCCCCTTTGTTCTTCAATGAAGAACGCCGGTGGCAATTTTTGTACATTGGTTCTGACCGGTCCATGCACAAGTACTTACTTTGCTGGAGTGCTCGAGCTTTCTAATCTCTTGACCATTTGATGGCCTCTGTTGATTCGGCAACAGCATCTAGAAACGTAATGGTAGACCGAAGTACGATCATCAATAAGAAATTGTTCTTACTCATAGGGACCTACTGTGGTAATTCTGATATGAACATGAAAACCCTGAACATACCTGTACAAGGAAAGAAAATTCAATGGTATCAAATGTATATGATACCTTTCATCCATCAACATTCAACCCAGCACACATCTCATAAGTATATACGACACATTCAGAAGAGAAAAACATACGACACATTCATTTGGTTGACGGGTGGGTGGTTCCAACGCTTAGTCCCACAGTCACTAGACTGCGGTGTATCTGTTGTTCTCGGCAACAGCAACTTATCCTGAAATATTCACTATTATCATGTATCAGTCTTTTAACCGCCACTTACTATCCCCGCGAATTTGTGTTTAAACCACAGCCACTACGTGGATACTGAAGGAACCTTAACCAACTGACCAGCCAGGACATAGTCCTGGGGGCAACTGGCCACCCGTAGTACCAGATTATGCGGTGCTCTGGTCTGACCTCTGGCAATCTATGCAAGGACTGAGCCAAACAGTAGACTGTAACCAATTTTTCAATCCCGGTCAGATTGGAGGTATTGGTCACCTCTTTATACCCCGGGATTGCAACAACACCAAGGCGAAGGTCCCGCCAAGGTAACATGCCCCCGGGGGGATTCGTCCCAGATACAATAGAAGATCATGTACCAAATCTTATTCAATTATATTCAGAATTGCGACCTGTAGTTTGATTGCAAAGGACAGACAGCAATCATATCTAAATTGACTAAGATAATTATTTAAGCCGATTGGTATACTTTAAGGTGGTTATAGGATTATTGGGCGTTACAATCATCTGAACAAACCCAATATACCCTCCTCACTAAAGTGGTGTTGGATATAATTACAAAAACACTTGTTGTTTAATATAATTTAAATTTTCCATCTCTGTGCCTTGTCTATATTTGTCTCATCAGTCTTTTGTGTATTTTACAATTTTTGCCGCTATAATTAGAGGATGTTAAAACAAAGTAAAATATAATTATAGAAACAAATTTTCACTAAATATTTAATAAATTAATTTAAATTGAAAAAATACAAGTTTTTAAAATTTAAAATAAATATAAATTATGATTATAAGGTAAAATTTATAACAGAAGAATTAACATAATAATTATTTTCAAAAAGAGTGTTTTTTAATAATGATATATTTTGGATATTGTTAATACATATTAGCATAACAAAAATAAAATATTTGTCACGATTCAAAAATATACAATTTTTATTCATTACCAAAACACACACGTTTATTTCTAACTTTGAAGGTCGTCTTCAAAAGACATTTTTATTGTTTGTGCATGTTGTGACACAACGAAGGAGTGGGAGTCTCTACAATTTAGTTTTAGTGTGAAAATATTCAATAATCTTTTAAACAAGGTTTTACGCGAAAACAAAAAAATATTTATTTATAAAAAAAGAACAAAAGTGTATTAAATGCCATTTTGACTGACTCATTAGTGACATTTGAAATTGATTATGAAATTGTGTGTGAACGTTAATTAACACACATACACACACAGTCACACGCAACATTTACACACACACAATAAGAATTTTCATGCCATCACCTTGTCGCAGTTGTAGTCAAATATTGTTAGAAAGTTTTCCAATACAATAATTCAAACATTTCAAAATTTCATCAACATTTAAGAAATACGGTATTACGAAATGAATTTGTTAACAAAAAACACAAACCGGAATAACAGTCATTTATTATATGTTAAATAAAATGAAATTGTTATTGTTATTTACGTAATAAATATGTATGTTTAAACATTAGAAAAAATGTGTTAACATGCATTTGTGGTATCAGATTTCTTAAATAAGATTTATTATTTAAGTTTATTAAGGATTTGTTGTTTTTTTAAGAAATTTTACCATTTGAACTTTTACTAGACTATAGACTAGACTATAGACTAGACTATAGACTAGACTATAGACTAGACTATAGACTAGACTATAGACTAGACTATAGACTAAACTATAGACTAGACTATAGACTAGACTATAGACTAGACTATAGACTAGACTATAGACTAGACTATAGACTAGACTATAGACTAGACTTAGACTAGACTATAGACTAGACTATAGACTAGACTATAGACTAGACTATAGACTAGACTATAGACTAGACTATAGACTAGACTATAGACTAGACTATAGACTAGACTATAGACTAGACTATAGACTAGACTATAGACTAGACTATAGACTAGACTATAGACTAGACTATAGACTAGACTATAGACTAGACTATAGACTAGACTATAGACTAGACTATAGACTAGACTATAGACTAGACTATAGACTAGACTATAGACTAGACTATAGACTAGACTATAGACTAGAATATAGACTAGACTATAGACTAGACTATAGACTAGACTATAGACTAGACTATAGACTAGACTATAGACTAGACTATAGACTAGACTATAGACCAGACTATAGACTAGACTATAGACTAGACTATAGACTAGACTATAGACTAGACTATAGACTAGACTATAGACTAGACTATAGACTAGACTATAGACTAGACTATAGACTAGACTATAGACTAGACTATAGACTAGACTATAGACTAGACTATATACTAAACTATAGACTAGACTATAGACAAGACTAAAGACTAGACTATAGACAAGACTATAGACTAGACTATAGACAAGACTATAGACTAGACTATAGACTAGACTATAAACTAGACTATAGACTAGACTATAGACTAGATTATAGACTAGAATATAGACTAAACTATAGACTAGACTATAGACAAGAATATAGACTAGACTATAGACTAGACTATAGACTAGACTATAGACTAGACTATAGACTAGACAATAGTCTAGACTATAGACTAGACTATAGACTAGACTATAGTCTAGACTATAGACTAGACTATAGACTAGACTATAGACTAGACTATAGACTAGACTATAGACTAGACTATAGTCTAGACTATAGACTAGACTATAGACTAGACTATAGTCTAGACTATAGTCTAGACTATAGACTAGACTATAGACTAGACTAGACTATAGTCTAGACTATAGACTAGACTATAGACTACACTATAGACTACACTATAGACTACACTATAGACTAGACTATAGACTAGACTATAGGTAAATTATTTTTATGACTATGTGCTTACTGTTACCGAAAAATGATTCTGACTTTAAACTTGAAAAAAATCCAGGCCTTCAGACCTATATTTAAATTTATCGTTCAACCATGAAATGCTAAGGTAGTATGTATTTGAATATAAGGCGGCCAGCTAAGACGTTTTCAAATCACACTAGTATTTAGATAAATTTATGCAAGTACATCTATAACCGTTACTTACGAAGTCTGTGACCTTCACAGATTGTATTTTAAATAATATTTCAATGTTATTACATTTGTTGTTCTTACTTTTTGTTTATTTGAATATTATGATTAATGGTACTTTTTCCCACTTAAAAATACTTAATTCTTGTTTAGTACTTTCTAATGCTTAAAAAAGTTTAATATTTTATATTTTTTATGGTGTTATTACAGCGATTAATGTTTAAGTTATGGGACAGACAGTGACAACATTAGGCTAAATACTAATCGTTTTTCAAAATAAAAAGAAACTTGGTTAAATTTGTTTTTATTTAATCTTTTTTTTTTTGTAAGAAGTTTTGTTGGCTAAACAAGAATATTAATAAATATATTTATTAAAGTAAATACTTTATGAATTAAATAGCTTTTGAAATGTGTAACCTTTTAATACATAATATAAGAACTTTTTGATGTTATTACATTGTTATAGTTTAGTAAATTATAGAGTGTTAATTTAAGTTTCTCGTTTTTGTTGCTTTAATTTATTTAGTCATATTGTATAGCCATTTGTACTAAAAATTTATTATTATTTGTATTTATTTTGTAAGAAATTTCCTGCGATTTATTAGGACAGATAATAGTTTTATGATGATTCAGGTAAAAATTTACACAAACTTTAATCAAGATTTCAACAAAAAAAACTCTGGAAAACGAAATTCATCTCATGTGAATGTCTCTGTTATAAAAAAAGAAATAAAAACGAAATAAGTAATATAAATTCATAGTAAATATAGACAATAAACTTAAATATTTACTAAATTGCTTTATAACCAATTTCTCTAAATTTCCCATAAAGTTTTTTATTTCTATAGTTTATGTTTATCTATAGGAACACATACTTAGTAGCTATCGGGGACAACTACTTGTATACACTGAGTTACAAAAGTAATTGGTTTATTGCAATATAAGCTTTTTAATTAAAGTTTTGTTTCAATTCTTAATATTCGCAAAGATAATGGTTCGTTTTTTTCAGATGTTACTTCTTTGGTCGCAAACTTCCCGAAAGTGGATTTACTCTACAATTTGGGTGTATTAGATATATTTCCTCTACAATATGTTTATATTTGATGAATTTATCCTTCTTTCAAACTAACTAACTAACTAACTAACTAACTAACTAACTAACTAACTAACTAACTAACTAACTAACTAACTAACTAACTAACTAACTAATTAAATAACTAACTAACTACTTAACTAAGCATCTAACTAACTTACTCTTAGTTATTTAGTTTTGTTTACATTTTCAATTTATACCTTTAATTTCAATTCTATACAAAAATTGTCTGTTTACATATGTTACTAACTGTATAATTACAAAGCCAACAGTTTATTTAATGTCTTATATGTTCGAATACTACATTCATTCATACTCCTCAAAAAGAATATTCAAACATTCGCACACACGCATAAAATGAACATCAGGCAGGTGATTTTTCTATCAATTTGGCACTTTTAACGATTGCGTGCTCTGATCAAATATTCTTCCATTGAATGACTCCAAACAAGATTCGCTTACAACATTTTTACTAATTGTTATTGTTGTTATATTTCGTTACTGCCACTGTTGCTTCCACATTGTGGCACCAACAAACTCACTTACTCATTCTGCATAGAAATTCTGCTGAAATTCCTTTAATTATTATTTTTGTCGTTTGTATATTTTGTAGCTTATTTTTTGCCATTTCTTTTGGTGGTAAAAATGTTGACGGGTGCTGAGTTATTAATAAACAAATAAAAAATATAATAATGATAGAAATAATAGTAGTAATAAACCAAAAAAAGGAAAGCGATAAAACAAGGTCAAAAATGTTTTTTTTTTGTCTTTGCTATTTTTTTTTACTATTACTCAGCCTATGACCATGTTGGTTGGAAAACTTTTATGAAAAAGACGAATTATGAAGGTCAAGTTCTACAGTTTACACTTAAGTAGTGTTTTTAAAGTTGGCTCATGGATATAAAACTTTGGATGTACTCATGTCTCCGCTATCAAATTTATGTATAAGTAATGCCTACTCAACATCAAAACTAGCGGTATGAATCAAAGCCGACTTAATAAAGTTCACACTGATATTTTTATGCAATACTTCGACCAGTTTTAAGTTGACAGGGTGCTTCGTTATTGCATTAAAGGTATGCTAAGGAACTATTTCCCGGTATACTAAGATGATATTTTATACTCTTTACTCTTTGAAATCATGATTAATAGCCTTTTAAGGACCCTAATCTAGATCTGTCTGCTTAGCAGACATCAGAATCATTTTCTCTTAAAAGTATTACGACATTACTTTTAAGAGAAAATGATTCTAATAATATGTGTAAAAGAGATGGATTCTAGCGATAGGCGATGTTAACCTGTCGAAGTCGCCACAAAGAAAATAGGACCAACGAAGCACATCATGCATAATATGAGCACAAAATAAGATCAATTCTAATTTATGCTTTAATAATCTGGTGGACTTCTTTAGACAAAAAGTGTAATTTTATACTAGTAGAAATCATCGAACTACTACCTCTCCCAGAGATAAGATTAACTTTACATGGGTTCCAGGTCACTTGTAAGTAGTCGCAACGAACGATCGATTGTACTAGCTTTAAAGGTAGCTCGAGTTATGCTATGTAAACACGGTTATTAGGTTTTACAACGTTGGCAGTAAAATGTGTAGAAAATGTCTAATAACACTACCAACTTACAACTTTTGTTTTGCAATATTGTCAGTAATGCTTTTTCTGACAAGGTAATGCTTTTTATGACAAGGTAATGCTTTTTCTGACAAGGTTGTTAGATATTTTCATGTCGGCTTTTAGTTTACTCGACAAAAACTAAACCATTCGAAAGTCCTTGAAAACATGAAACAAAGATGGAACCAACAAATAAGAAGCCTACTCAAAACCAGCAAATATGAGATTAATATGGAGTTATAGATTCTGAGTGGGCACGCAGGATTACGGGATCAGCTGTACAAAATTGGAATGTAAAGCTTTCTTTGTCATTGTCAGGCTTACGATGAAAATAGATCCAAATATCTTCAGAGTGATACTATACCGGATATAAAATCGCTCACGATTTTATAGGAATCTTAATTATGAAAATTTTATAGTTGTCTTTCTTCGGATTTGATGTATTATAATTCCTCCTTTCAACCCTGCTTTAAAATTACTAGAACTTAGTACTACAAGATTTAAACTATCATAAAAATGTCATACTCCTTTGGAACTACAGAATTTATAAAATCTAATGAATCTTTAGGTGTTCGAGAGTATTCTATGGGCATATCTATGAATTTACTTGACAAATTCAGAACAACATATCAACAATTCTGAATGTGAAAATGATTAGTTTTTGCAATACGAAAACAAAAAAATCAAAAACTTCTACACTTTTACATTTCAACATACCTTAAAAATCTTCCGACCTTTATTTAAAATTGATTTACTAGTACATACATATATTTAAGTTTAACAAAATGTAATACCCATGTAATTATAAGTTCGATAAACTTTTGTCAAAGTAAAAGAAAATAGAGTTAAATTTCGTAATTTAGCAAGAATTTCCTTAAACCTAACAATGAAAGTGTCGTTATCATTAAAACTGTTATACACAAGATAAGTGACTAACTTACTGGTTCATAATAGATGTAAAACAATAAGTATGATTGAGATAACTAAAGTCAATCAGTTGAAAAAATAAAAAAAATCTTACCTCTTCTTTATGAAAATGAACCCGGTAACAGAATTAAGTTTAAAGTTGTCGGTCTTTTCATATTTTTAACCGTTACATTTTGTTTTTTTTGTGGCAATAATAACCGTGTGATAAGGGTGAGTTTTACTTTCTATTTGTTTTGGTTGTTGCTGCTCTTGTTGTTAATTTCCCTTTGAGGTTGTAGAATTTTGTTGTCGTAGTCTTTTGTACATTTGAAAAAGTTCAAAAACAGTAAAGCGACTCTTAATTCAAAAAGTGTTTAAAAATACACCATCATAATTTGGTGTCACAAGGAACAGCAATGGAATGACATGAATACAATACCACTGTTTGGAAATTTTGTTGGTAGTGGTAGTGATGTTGACGATGACGACAACAATGTCAACTGTATAACGTACCTTTCATAACAAATGAAACAATAAAAACAATAACAACAACATGATGAAAAACAAAAGGCGACAAGATAAAGTGTTGCCGCCAATTCCAACCCATTTCAAAATCAGCAGCACAACTCCTGTTTTATTTCTATTTCTAGATTTTTGTTATTGTTTTTGTAGTTGCTGTACTTTCAATTTTTCATCCTTGTTAAAGTATAAAAATACTAACAAAAATAAATCTAAAATATTAGATTTTTCCCTCTATTTTCATGTATTTTAATAGAAAATTGTATTATTGTGTTTCAGAGGATGTTAGATATTGTATGTTTAATAGGACGTTTGCATCGACAAGAACTAAAGTTTATAAATAATTCAATCTGTTGTAGAAACATTTGTTTAATTTTTGGTAAACAGTGTATGTTACAATACCTTGATGTTACTTTTGTCTTCTTGTTGAGATAGTGGATTTCAGATTTCAAAAATTTCTCAAGAAATTGTAAGTTTTACAAAAATGTGATTCGGAAATAATGCAATAAGAATGGATCTAGATTCTTGCAAACATTACAGTATGTTTGTTTCACAAATTAGGGTGTAAAATCCAATAATAGTTGTGACTAACTCCTACCCAAATGTATTCCACGTTCTCAATAATTCTGTCATTCAGAAAATTTTCAATTTTATGGTTCCTCTGTTCTTTTTAACAAATTTGATTATATCAGTTGAGATCACGAACAAATCTTTTACTAAGTCTCAGTTTTTGGACAGTAGAGCAGTTATAAACAGGCATGAATGTATAGTTGGGTATGATCGACCATTTGATACCCTCGTGCAGGGTCAGTATGTTAAAAATGTGGATTATTTAAAAAAATGTTTTTTTTAACTTTATTATTAATTTTGACCTTCAAGTCATTTTCTGAAGGGGAGTTTGTATTGGGGGCTAGGGTCAAATGAGGCCCGATTATTATACAAATCAGAAGTATGGTTTTATAAAACTAAGCTTTGCTGATTTTTGTTGACATAATAGAACATTTAACGTAGTTATGAGCCTAAAGGCCCTATTCGGAGGGTACGGTTGCATGGCGGCTAAGCGAAATAATGACCGATTTCAATCAATAGCGTAGTCCTTCAACCAAAAGAAGAGTAAGTGCCAAATTTAATTACATTATCTTGAAAATTGCGACCTGTAGCGTACACACAAGGGTACACTTTAAGTTGGACCAATATTTTTGGGTATTATAAACATCAGCACAAACGCATAATATCCTCCCCACTATAGTGGTGTAGGGTATAAAAAGTGATCTACCGATTGATGTCATGCATTCAGTGCTTCCTAATTTGGAAATTTACAACGATATATAAGTGAATATGGTTAAAATCTACGAATGTTTAAATTCTTCATATCTTCTAAACTAGAATATGTTACAAAATACTGATTAAAGTACTTTTTCAAATTCCTTCCCTTTAGGGAATAAAAAAACTATAGTTTCTTTACATTCCCCTAGAATGTTTTTTTCTGAACTAGAAATTTTCAAATTCGCCCCCTTTACTGAAGAAACAATTAAAATATTTCATACTTTATTACACCCCATGTATAGTTTATCGAAAAAATAAAAATAAGAATTTAGTTCTTTTTACATATTTTTACTTTTGTAAAAGGGGTAAAAATTGTACCGATTTTTGGTACGTTTTTATACCCTCCACCACCATCAGTGGTGATAGAGGGTATATATAACTTTGTCGTTCCGTATGTAACACCAAGAAATATTCATCTAAGACTCATTCTATATACATTCTAGGTCCTTGTGAAATTCTGAGTCGATTTAGTCCGTCTGTCTGTCTATTTAAAACACTCTCACGTGAAAACAGAGCCAAGGACATTAACTGAATTCACCCAAAATATTTATTGTTATCCTAAGCAGTTTGATATTGAAAATCAGCAAAATCGATTCACGGCGTAAAAAGTTATGAGTAAAAATTTCGGACTTCATCGAAAAAATTACGTGTTTTTCGTAATTCTTCAGAATTTTTTCTCAGAAACTACATACGATAATTTGATGAATTTTGTCACACATTATTTTTTTCTTCTAAGGTTCAAATATGTTAAAAATCACAAAGGTACATATTCCCGGAAATTAGTATTATACTACCAAAGAAGATTTGTATCGGTTCACAATTGGTCATAGGTCCCATATAAAGTCCACTTCCGAAAATCAGTTAAATGCACATATTTTATTGAATTATAAATTTAACCGGACAAAAATCGACTTGAATATGTTTTAAATACACATCAATCCTTCTATCAAATTTTTTCCGGATCGGTCCATTATTAGTCATAGTTCCCATATAAGATCCACTTCCAAAAATCACTTAAACGCATATATTTCTGTGAATTATAAACGTATCAGGATAAAATTCAACTGGAATATGTTTTATGTACACATTATTCATTCTATCAAATTTGTTACGGATCGGTCCATTATTGGTCATAGCTCCAATGTAAGGTACACTTCCAAAAACCACTTAAACGCATATATATTTATTGACTACTTAAGCTATTTTGATAAAATTCTACGTCTTGTCTATACATAAATCACCATACTATAGTTCGGACTATAAAACATTCTATAGTCCAGACAATAGATCATTCTATAGTCCAGATTAGATCATTCTATAGTCCAGACTATAGATCATTCTATAGTCCAGACTATATATAATTCTATAGTCCAGACTATATATAATTATGTAGTCATTCTATAGTCCAGACTATAGATCATTCTATAGTACAGACTATAGATCATTCCATAGTCCAGACTATAGATCATTCCATAGTCCAGACTATAGATCATTCCATAGTCCAGACTATAGATCATTCTATAGTCCAGACTATATATCATTATATAGTCCAGACTATAGATCATTCTATAGTCCAGACTACAGATCATTCTATAGTCCAGACTATAGATCATTCTATAGTCCAGATTATTGATTATTCTAATGTCCAAACTATAGATTATTCTAAAGTCCAAGCTATATATTATTCTATAGTCCAGACTATAAAATGATATAGATCATTTTATAGATCATACTTCTATGAATCTTCAGTATACAGCGATCGTTTAAAGATTTATTATCTCTTTTAAAAATGGCATTTGACCTTCAGTATTACTTTTCAGTGGCAGCTTTCGCCGAAAATTTCAGCAGATAGTTTGGTTTACTTATGAATGCTGTTTACTATTCTATTGAAAAGTAACTATTGAATAAGTTCATAAAGTTGGTTAATGTTGTATGGTAATGAAATATTTTATAAATAAATATTTCAATAAAGAAATTATTAAAATTTACTCATAAATATTGTAGCGTATCTTATATCCCGGATATTCTAGACTAACTTCCCAACTTGTTATCGTTTGTTTGTGTTTTCTGTTTATTTTACATAAATTTTCTATTATTGAATAAAAAAAAGTTGTAGTATAAATATCAAAGTGAAGACCGACTGTTTTTATTGGCATTTTATGCAAAACACATCTTTATTGTTTGGAAATATTTTGACCTAATAAGCAACCATTCATGTCGCAGTCACCATCCTGTTATACTCGTTAGATTTCCTCAAAAAAAAAAAAAGTTGTGTTCGAATATTTTTTTCGAGAAGTTTGGGGGTTGTTTGGTTTGTTTGTGCCACTTTGGATGCTGCAAATCCATACAATAACCGGGTCTAGATATGAACTTTTTTGTTGTTGTTGCCATTGTTCAATACACAAATATTGGTAATAGAAATGTTTGTTGTTGTATTGTATATTAAAAGACCACGTTTATTTACGGATATGTATATGTAAGCAGGAGAAGTAGAAGCTGTTGTAGTAGTAGATTGACCCAAATCAAATTTTCATTTTGTTCTTGTTTAACTTAAATTTAAATTGGGTTTATTTAGGTATAAAAATAAATGTTAATTTTAATTCGATTAATAAGAGCACGAATGCCAAGAAAGAAAAAAAATAGAAAATAAAAACAGAATGGGGACACAACAAATGTAAAGAGAAAAAGGAATAAAGCAAAAGGAGTAGAACTTTAGATGATATCTTTAATGACTGGAATACCATTTGTTTCAGCCGCCGACAGAACATGAATACCAGGAATGTCGCAAATGAACAAATGGTTTGGAGTTGAAAAGGTTTAACAGCATTAGCAAATGACAGTGTGGACATGTTCCTTCGGTCACCTTATAACCAAATAAAATAATTTATTATTAATGTTTTTTTTCTCTCCTTAGTAATTTTCGTTATCGCATCTTTAGATTTATTTTTTAATATTTTTTGTTCTTGTTTTTTAGTATTTGTGAGTTTTTGTATCTTTTATTGCTTTTTTTACGGTTTTAATTTGTTTGCCGAACGTTTGTCTGGCCTAAAGAAGGCAATTATTTTTTGAAGGATTTTCTTAATTGCGTTGAAATATTTGATTATTATCTCATTAACACGAACCAACTCACTCCACCGTTTTATTTACACTTTCGCTTTTATGTATCATATTTAACCAGCGCAAATCTTGATTCTAATTAATTTCAAATTATGCGAAATTCAATTGAGTTTTCATATTTTTTCATTGCTTCAATAATTTAGATTTATGTTTGTTTTTGTTTTTAGGTCTTAAAACTTTTTTATGAAACAAGTTTATTATTTGAAAAGCAAATTTACAATAAATTTTATATATAAAAAATTTTAAGGATCATATAGAGCTACATATAACTTTTAAGGGAAAAAACGTAGTCAAGGAAAATTCAATAGTTTTACTTGTAAATTTCGTCCATCACCATTCTTTCCACACCCCCATAGAAAACAACATCCGACACACTCGCTCAAGTTATACGGACTTCAAAGATACAAGCACTCAGAGAAACAAACATGGTTGGGGTAACCATGTTCTAAGAGCAACATATTATGGTTAAAATTATGATTGCAGTTTAAATAAAATATGTACCGAAATCAAATTTATTTTGATTACTGAATCAGTAAAATTACAGTTTTTAAAAAAAGTAAAGCAAAAGTAAACTTACAATGACATGATTTACAAATTTAAATTTGTTTCGAAAAACATAACTATATTATTTTATACAAAGTGAAATACTTATACATATATGTTCAATTCACAATCAAGTTGTATATTGTACCTACTAAAGTTTAGTAACAGTGATTGTGAACAGATCTTTGCAGCAAGTCATAAGTTTATGTTCATAATGAAAAAAACAATCAAAACATACAATGTCAAAAGATAAAAAAATCAAATAATATTAAACTAATTAAGCGATCAAAATAAACCAAATTAATTTCTTTTTATTTAAAATTCTATTATTTTCATTATTCCACATTTTAAACTAATAAATAAACAGTTTTTAATAAAACTTTATTTTTGTTTTGGCAAACAGCTGTTTGTTTGTAATTTCTGTGTTACCACTTTATCGTTTTTTATGCCAAAATCGATTGAATTTTTTATTTATATGCTGAAATAAACAATTGACAACACTGAACTTTCTTACGACATGAGAAAAACATATGAAAATTTGTCGTAAGAGTTGTATAGAGCTTTTGCATAGAAAATACCAACAACATTGTTATGACTATTGTAGCAGCTGCTGACATACAACGCTACAACATCGATTGTGAATTGAACAATAATATTATAAACCATATAAATTTATTTTGTTGTTGTACCAACAGACATAACACAACATATATAATAACATAACATACAATGGTTATATAACATATAGCAACATAACATATAATGGTTATTTATAAGTTTAAATAATATGCTTTCATTGTTACCATATTTAGTTATTGAAAAAATAATTATTTTTCAGTGAATCATACTCAAATTTATAATTACCATAAACATGATTACAGTAACAACAATATTGTTTAAATATAATTAAAAAAAATTTTCTGATAACAATATGTTGTTACAGTAAACATAGTTTGGTTATAGTAATCATGTCGAACTATGTTTTTCCCTGAGTGTACATTCATCCTCATCATGTATATTTAACACTTACTCATTTCCAACGCTTAGTTCAATAGTCACTCCTCTGTGTGTTGTGTCAATTTACTTCGGAAACATCATCAAATTTATCCCGAATTATAGACTTTTAACCGACATTCTCTTTCCGCGAATTTGGTTTTTGTGATAGTGGTGATATTTAAATTTAAAGTTGTTATAGTTTTTCATTATGAAAGTACTGATACTTATATAGTACATATTGCAGCAAAAAAAACTTTACATCTCAAAATAACCAAAATGTATATCATAAATATTTGACAAGCTATCAGACATACTACATACATATATGTATTTACATCAGTGGTGCTCAAACACATACTATGGACTACCATAGTTTTATTTTTGTTGGTAAAGCAGCAGAGAACAAAATTCAATTCAAAAGTATACTAATAAAATGGCTACAAACCACTGAACACTTAGAAGTGAAACGCTGTCCAAAAGTACCTAAACTGTTATTAGTAGAATTTTCTTATCCTATCACGCGTACATGAAATGGCAATCTTGAGCTTCTCTGATTTACATATAGTGTTCAACAAAGCTCCACTGACAAAAGCAATAATAATTTTGTATATCAAAACACTCTGTGTCATTGACGAATTGCAGATAATAAAACTAAAGTGTCAGAGGAAGAGCAACAATATAAAATAGTAAATATTTATTTAGTTGCTAAAATACAAAAAATGATGAGCCTTTTTTAAAATGTCTCCTAAATATAGAGTAAATATTCTCATTTATAAGTATGTACATACATACATACATACATACATACATACATACATACATACATACATACATACATACATACATATATAAATATGTTTGTATATAAATGTGTTGTACAAGTATTTATAGACCTTACAGTCGAAGTATGTATATTTAAACACCACGAATACATTTTTCATAAAAGTACTTGAAATTTTTAATATAAAATACTTGTAAACATTTTAGTGAATGAAATATATAAAAATGTTTCTATAAAATTTATGAAAAATCATAAATCAATGATAAAACGTACATGTGTCTGTATGTGTGTTAACATAAACACTTACTATACAATCATTTGTTTTTTGTTAAAATAAATATGCACATAGGTTTTTGTAGGGATATACTTATAAGTTAAAGTGTTTTATTCGACTATACCTCGACATTTTAAATACCCACAATGTAGGATATCATACTCTATATATTGCCAGTTATAAAAATTAAAGCCATTTTTTTTAAAAGAGAACTTATATGTAACCTAGAGTCAGAGTATGTTGATCCATTTCCAATAATGATCTTTATCAATTGAGCTTCTAACTCGACTTCAAAATATAATGTCGATCTATGGTCGATATTGTGTTACAAAGTGAATGACAATCTTAATTTACTCTTTATATATGTTTTTTATGATGGATATAAAAATGAGTTAGTGTTCTCACATTCAATACGTTTTTAAACTTTTGATGTCTTTATATTTATATGATTTATGAAATACTTTTGTATTTAATATTTAAACAACAGTTGAATGTATTTTTTGTGAAGTTTATTCAAGGAAATTTCTTTAAAATCCTTTAAATATCGGTTTTACACATTGAATATGTGATTAGGTAATGAAAAAGGTATTTTATGTAAAAGTTCTGCTGTTTGTAAAGCCCACAATTGATCTTACATATAAAATAAAGTGCAGCAATCGGCTCAGAATCACTTTCTGAGTTGATTAAGCTTTATCTGTTCGTCTGTGTTTCCTTGAAAACTTTTTGAGAACGTCGCAATTTTTATGATTTAATGACATAACTATTTCTTTTGATCCAAGAACAGTTTACTTTGAATACAGTTAGTTAGTTAGTGTGCTCCTATGCTTGCCCTCAACATGTTAACCAAAGCTACTTCAGCTTAATAATGATTTTATTCTATATTTTGTTACTTCAGAAGTTAAAAAAATATTTGAATCATGCAACTAAACTGTGGAAGACGGCCACTTATAGGAGTCTAAACTACTGAACCGATCTTCTTAACATTTTTACTGTGTGTTCCTCTGTATCTGTATCACACTGTGTATAGCCAGTAAAGATATAAAATGCAATTATGACCAGTAAATAATTGAATAATGTCCAGTAGCTATATGTCTAATTTCTTAGGAACATTTTACTTAGTACCTGGCCATACTTTTATTAATAAAAAATACCTTTTCGACATTGTAATTAAAAACATATAATTGTTATATTAATTCAAATTAAAAAATATTGTCGTTATTGTAGTCATTTTCATGTTCATGGCAATTATAATTTGATTAGGATTCACTGAAAAATAATTATTTTTTCAATAACTAAATAACGGTGGGTGGCCTCGGGTAGGTTAGTGGTTAGTTATCTAGTCTGGTAGACCGGAGGTAGTGGGTTCGATTCCCACCCGTGGCACTGGTTAAGGAGCGCACAACAGACCCGATAGAGGCCTAGGTGTATTTCTTCGGATTTGATGTGTATACATCCTCCTTTCAAAATTAACTAACTAACTAACTAACTAAATAACAGTAAGGATGAAAACATATTATGTTACTAGCAACTATTTCAACTTACTATTAACCATTATATGTTATTATGTTGTTCTATGTCTGTTGGTACAACAACAAAACAACTTTATTCACACACCTGTATTGTACGTTTTTACTTTTCTAGAAATTGTAATTTTACTGATTCAGCAATCAAAATAAATTTGATTTCGATACATATTTTTAATCTACATTTTGATCCCTTTCTATCATAATATATATAACAAACAATATTATGATAAATGAAAAAATATTATGATAAAATATTTTAACTGTATTTAATCATAATATGATATTTTAAACTTGTTACAATAACCATAATATATTTAGATTACAATCATAATTTTAACCATAATATGTTGCTCTTAGAACATGGTTACCACAATCATGTTTGTTCTCTGCGTGTAATATTAGATATACGTTTATGAATGATATGATATGATCATAATTTGTATAATACTTTATACTTTAGTAGCTGTGCTTAAATATATATTTTATTTTTGTTGCCCAGTGTATTTATGGTTGTAAATAGCGCCAATAGGGAGTCATTTATCTTTAGCAGTAATAAATAACGAAAAAAACAAAATAAACAACAACAAAAATTTATAAAACAAAATTAACCTTCATATTATGTAAATAATAATTAAATAAATCACATGTAACTTAGTTTTACAGCATATGTTAATTAGCGTCTAGATTTAATGTAATAAACATGTTAATAGCAGTTTGTATCTTGTCTAACTAATCCTGGGATATTAGAAGAAAAAAAGTAAAACTGGGTTAACAAATGCGGTATGTAAATCTCTAATACATTAGATTTAGGCATTTTGTAAGTTAATTCTTTGAAAATTAAATTATAATTCTGTATCACGTGAACTATTGGATATAATATAAACCCAGTTGATACATTCCCAAAAGTAACCATCTATTCCAAACATTTAATTGATAGTCTTTAATGTAAATACTCATTTTTTCTATATAATAAAAAATATATGTTCTGTTTATATTCCTCTATTCATAAAATATATAAGAAAATAGTTTCATTCAGCATAAATGTAGCAACTTGAATTTTCCTTTACACAAAAAAGAAAACAAATCAAATAAAATCAAAATTTTATTGAAATTAAATCGGAAAGAATAATAAATAGTATTAGTTCATTTATTTTGAAGGAAGCAAAAAGTAAATAAATCTATCGATTAAATATTAAATAAAATAATATTATGAATAAGTTCTCAAATGATAAAAATAATACATAGACATACAAACATACAGATTAAGATAAACTTACATCTATCATTCCCCTACTCAAGGTATCTATCGATGCATCTGACAAGAAAGAGAGTTGCAAAGAAAAGATACGAGAAAAAAAAATTAAATAAGAAAATAATCAGTAAAGATGACAGATTCTAAATGTTGATATACATTTAGACTTACATACCTATAATTTGAAAAAGTATTACATACATATAAAAAAGAGTCTTAGAAAACCATAAGCCAACTTCATAAAAACATAGATACATACCTACACAGATACTTACATTTGTAAGAACATACATACATATATTAATATAAAAATACTGCTTTAATATCAACACAAATTTAATAATACTTTTTACTCAGTTACACACACACACACACAAACTCACATAAATACATAGTAGAAAATAATTTTAATCAGAATGAATAAAAGTGGGATGAAGTTCAAGGAGTTGTAGACGACAGACAGTTCTATATTTATAAATTTAGAGAAACATCAATACATATAACTTTATTTATACGACATTCCTGTAATTTAAGACAGCAGGGTGTAGCATTAAAAATATTAAAGTGATGTGAATTGGAAGGAGTATCACAGGAGGTGGGTGTTAGAGAATGTAGATTCTCCTGACTCCATGTTTTATTTTTAAGTATCGAATGAATTTGTAAAGTGTGTTTTATTGTGACCATAAAACAGAGTTGCTGTTCATGTCTTCAAATGAAATCAATAAATGTAGGATTTTTATGGTAGTTATGACTATGATACAACCATCTCTCCAATTCATTTCATCCATTTATCTATGTATATTGACTTGTACCTATATTTAAATGTTTTTTTTTTCCTCAAATATGGCTCTGACAATGTCTGATTATTTGTCTATCTTTTGTAGACAGCTTCGATGACTTTTAGGATTGTATTTTATCGAATTTAACTCTGGCCAAGACATTAAGTAGAAATATTTTAGTCAATAAAATTGTTGTTTTTAATACACCATCAATGGGAAAATAACAAACACGTGAAAGGGTGTAAATCGTAAAATATTTATATACGAACGAATATCAATGTGTGTTTTTATTGTATTTTGTTTCTCAATTGCAATAAAAATAAAAATGAGTTATAAACAAAATTTACTAAAATAACCATTTTAAATCTTAACACGAAAATTTTGTTGCAATAAAAAGTTGCATACAATATGAATTGGTTAATCTATTAAAATCGTGACGGAATTATTGGTTAAAGTGTTGTTTGTCGGGATTTTCAGCTTAGATGAGAATTTCAAATATAAATGAAGAGCAATTATTATTTTTTTAAGAATGTTTACTAGTGACGCATCTCTGAGATAGTTTAGATTACGGAGAAGAGCTGTAGCATGTATGAAGTCACGTAGATAGTGATCTACCGATTCCTCTTCTACTTCTTTCAAGAAGCTTTTAGTTGTAATATGGGTAGCCCATACGTTCTAACATATGTCTAACCATATAGTCTAGAGAGGACACTTTGGTTGCACGTTCATCAGATATATAATATCTCCGGATGCCATAATGTCTTTGAACCCATATCAACTCAATATGATGCTGTATCAGTTGTGCCAACGACTGAATACAACTGAGAAGACATTTTGACTTAACAACATTCGAGATTCAGTTCTCAAATTCTTTTCGCGATTGTACTATGCTCTTTCTGTATTTGAGCCATCAGTGAAGGTTAAGATCATGTCAGATTTAGCAGAAATGGATTTGATTTATATACACATCAAGGGAAGTTGTATTTGGCGTCGTCTCTAGACTAGCCTGGGGGTGTAGTGATTGCATGACATGCTAATCTTTGAACTTTGAATATAGAGGCAGTTTATACACCTACTAGAGGTACGAAAAGATAACACTGTTACTCCTCTGGATTCAGATGCAGATCATAATGCCACTCAATTTGAGTCAGATGCATATCTAGAGCATAGGTACCTCTTATGGGCCGATCTGAAATAAATCCGTATAATGATTTATATATACAAAAACATATTCATGTCAAATTTTATCCCTTTAACCTTTTTAATAATGAAATATTGGCTTTTTTGTCTTTGTATGGGAGCTATGACAAATTATGTATATGAAAATGAAATTAATTGTGTAGAGCCCCGATTAAGTGAGAACCCAAAAAAGGGAATTTTTGGTACTTTTCCCTTCATCAAAAGATAGATTTTAAATATTCTATAATATGGAACCTATAAACATGAAATTAGGTAAGTAGAGCCCGACTTACGTGAATACCTAAAAAGGGGATTTTGTGGTATTTTTATTTGTTTTTCAAATGGTTCTTTTTGAATTTTTCTATATTATAGAAATTAAGTATGTGAAGACCGGACATTATTAGAACATTTAAAAGGGGATCTTCAAAAGATACTTTTCGAATTTTCTATAATATTGAATATAAAAATTGTTGTTAGGCATGTAGAGCTCGGATAAAGGGTAAAACCAACCATTTTAACATGGGCTTGTCCTACGAGGAAGTCAATCGTCACTCTACACCCTACAAAGAGACAGTCATAAGACGGTCAAAAATAGTCAAAGGATGGTAATCTCCAAATAGGTTATTGAAAGTCAGTTACATTACTTGGGTTACTTTTCTTGCTATAAAACTAGGATATGGACGTGTTCTAGGATAGTGACGATTTACTTTTATTTTTGATGAATGGCCCAAAACATGCGAATTGGAGCCAACAAGTGGTAAGATATTAATGGAAATAAAGGTTAAAAATTTCAAGTGGCTATTCTCTAGAATACTATGGAACATCAATGTGACGATTGACTCGAAAGATATAAATTAGAGTAAATTTATTATATATTAGTAGAAAATAACAATCATTTCCCAAAAGAGGAGTAAAATAACTAACCCGATGGTGGCATATTAATAATTTCTACCTTTGGAAGTTCAATAAAACAAAGCCAACTTTTAAAAGTCTAATCTCTAGATTACTTGGATACAGTAAAGAAACGATTGCCTCCGCTCTCGCTTACAAAGGGGACACTAAAGTGACGACTGTCTTCATTCTCGATTACAAAGGGTACATTCGTGACGAATGACCAAAACATACGAATTACAATTATCCAGGTGGTTAACTATTAGTGGAAATTACTGTGTTTTTCGTATGCATTGACTCTTTGTCGAACTGCTGGGTACTTTTGGAATTTTTATGTTTAGACCAAAGAAAATGAAAATCCACAAAAATGTTTTTTTTTGTATTTCAAAGTTTTTTTTTTTATACTGAATGTCTCTTAACACGTGTCTTATGTGTTTTTCTGTTTATGTAATATTTTGATTTTTTTTTTGAAATAGAACAAATTTGAGATAGTTCAACCTAAATATTTTAAAGCAAAAATATTTCCTTGGAGAGGTCTAATACACGAGCAGAAATAAGATATTATACTGCATTATAAATAAATTTGACTTAAAGAAACAACTCTGCATAAAATTACATTTTATACATTTGCCTTAAAACAAATGTATCCACTAGAATTCATAAGACTTTAGGCCGTTTTAAACTTAAATTAAAAAGTTATGTAAAACTAAAGTTAAGTACTATGGGAATACCTTTAAATGTGGTATACAAATAAAATTATAAATGTACATACACAGTTACCTTTATGTATGTATTTCTGCAGGTATGTAAATATTAAATAACAATAGTTGTGAATTAGTTTTTGGCCATATACATATATACCTTTTCGACATTTTGCTGCTTTGTTGTACTTATTATTATTATGATTATTAACATTATTGTAATGTATTTGTTATAAACTCTTTAAGTCTCAGAAGTCAAATCCATTTGTACCTTTTTCTTCTGTTTTCTTTTATTTGCCTCACTTTGACCTTGTTCTTTTTTTTTTGAGGAGGATTTTTTGACTTGGAATAAGCGTTATGAAATGGTAAGGAAATATGAAAAGCCATTACTTATGAAGATTTAAGAAAAATATTTTCATAATTCAACGTGTAGCCCAAAAAAGCCTACGGTAAGAAAGAAGGCCTCTAAGGACATTATTTGAATGTTGTGAAGAAAACAGTGAAAAGGCAGAACGGAACTGAAATGAACAGAGCGAACAAAAACACATACCGATAACAAGAACAAAAAATAACGACAACAGTAATATTAAATGTTAAAAAAGGTAACAGAAAATTCCTTTAAACATGACCATTCCCTTGTTACGTTTTTTTATGTATATTTTTTCCTTTTTATGCGTTCAAATAAAAGCGAATACTTTTTCTTCGATTTTTTGTGCTTTTGTTGGCTTTTGCGAAAAATGCTCTCACATTTTTACAAACCACATCTCCAATGTCATAAAAAACAATAATGCCTTTTCTTCTTCCCTTTTTATGTTTTCTACCACAGGAAATGGTTAAATATACCAGTGTATTTGTAACATAATATAATATGTATTGGAAATCGAACAAGGTGAATATGGGATCGTCAATTAAAAATAAATACCATACGATAGCAATTTTCACAAAAGATTATTATGATCAAACTAGTAAAGTATATTTTAAATAATTTATTGGGAAATGAAAAATCCATTCGGGAATACTACAATGTTTTTATGTTCTTACAATTTCCTTGTTAAAATTTTGAGTGTGAGTGAATTTAAATCAAGACGATTCTTAAGATTGAAAGGTAATTGATTCTATCAAATATTGCCGCTTTGCGAATACCCTTAAAGATGGTAATTTTTTTACTGCTGACTATGTAGTCAATGGACTACTCAAAGAACCGGTCTATTGATTAGTCTGAAGACTAGTATACAAACTGTGGACAAATCTATGAAATAGTGTGTGGTCTTGTCTATTTTTTGTTGTGTGGATTTCTCCATGGTGATTATACATGTATAAATGAATCAACTATTGACTAGGCTATGAACTTATCTAAAGATAAGTCAATGGAGAGTGAGAGAGCAGCAGAGTTTATATAATTTGTGAATTAGTGTATGTATTAGTGTGTTGGTTAATTTGTGAACTGGTCCAAGAACTAATCTATTGACCTATAAGAACATAAGATAATATTTGTCTGTTATCTACGGACTATCGATTAAACTGCGTCCAGTTTATAGAATATTCCCTGGACTAGTATATATAATATATGCTTACTGTATTTACTTATAAGTAGATTTATATATGAACTAGTCTTTGAATTAGTCTGTTGACTGGTATAGAGTCCATGTACTGCTCTATGTAATACTCTATGGACTTGTTTATAGACTAGTCAACTGGATTATGAATTAGCCGGTGAAATTTTAACTACACTACGCCCAACTATTATTTCTTACTTGTTTAATATAAACAAGTAAGAGTGTTATATTCGGCTATGCCGAATCTTTTATACCCACCATCAAATCACTTGTATATAAATGAACTTTGATATTTTGAATATTTTATTATTATATAT
>NC_060951.1:22472748-22492535 GCF_022045245.1 Lucilia cuprina
AGTCTAGTCTATAGTCTAGTCTATAGTCTAGTCTAAAGTCTAGTCTATAGTCTAGTCTATAGTCTAGTCTATAGTCTAGTCTATAGTCTAGTCTATAGTCTAGTTTTTAGTCTAGTCTCTAATCTAGTCTATAGTCTAGTGTAGTCTATAGTCTATAGCCTAGTCTATGGTCTATTCTATAGTCTAGTCTATAGTCTGGTCTATAGTCTAATCTATAGTCTAACTAGAAACTAGACTAAGGAACAAAAACTCAATTCTTTTATTGTTTCTTTGCCACAAAATACCATTATCTATAAATTTTAAAATTTTGTCGAAATTATTTGTTAACTTACGACAAACTGTATTTTATATAACAAACAGACCCACCATAGAAAGACATTCATTTGTACATACATATGTATGTATATTTTTAGATAAATAAAAAAACTGAACAAAGAACTATATAAAATTCCAGAACACGTGCAATTTTTTGAATTGATGTGTGTTTATATGTATATTTGTAAGTTTGAGTGTTTGTATTTATGTGTAGATGAGACTGGATATGTTTGCATGCGAGAGTCTGCAGGAAACGAAATGTGAAAATGTGCATGTGTTTCTTGTATGTAAGTAAGTAAACGACTGTATTTATGTAAGTATAAATGTATATTTGCATTCACGTATAGATGTCTAGTTGGAAAATTCATTTTTAAAGGTTTTAAGCAGATTTCTAAAACACATTGGTGCGCTTTTGAATTTATCAAAAAGACTCAAAATAAAGTCAATAGCAGCATTTTTATTGCGATTGTCTATATCAGCAGCGTGTGTGTATAAGTAAATATGTACTAAATATATTGCATACTTGTATATTTTATTATTGTTGTTTTTTTCTTTCTTGTTTAAAATGCACCAAAATGCCAATCAACAAATGTGTTGGCTTTGCATGCTCTGCGAACTCTCAAAAAATTTGTGTGTGGCATGCGAAAATATTGCACGACTTGTCTTTTATTTTTTTACGATTTTCTGGTTCTTAACATATTTCGAAAGATGGATTACAATAATCAGCTTAAAAAAATTGTGATATGAGTGTTTTTGTGAGTTTTTGAATAAATGTGTGGGTATGTATCTAAAAGATATATAAAAATATATATGTATGTATATTTATTTTACTACAGTAGTACATACATATGTATTTGAAAATTATTCGTAATAAAACAAAATAAAATACATAAGAAGTGTTGATACTGGAAATAACAATTTTATCATTCTAAACAAACGTTTTTTGAAACAAAATTATTACTGTGCATATTTTAAGGCTGTTTTATAAGATATTCATAATAGAAATTTTGTTTTAGAAAACTTATTAAAGAATGATATAACTTTTAGTTTTGAGTATCAACTCTTTTTTTATTTCATTGAAGTACAATCGTAATTTGCGATTACTTTCAATGGAAAACAATTTACCTTAGTGTATGTAGAAATTTTAATACAAGTTTTAGGTTAATATATACCTAAAACTACCTTATGTAACGTGGCGAATTCTACTCTATGTTCAAAATAATAAACACTCAATATTCCTTCAGATAAACAGCATCTTTATAAACAGTTCACAAATGTGTTTTCCACCCTTTTTAAAATCCCTGACATTTGCAACGTCTGGCAATTATGAATTTAAAAATTTACACCCGATAATGTTCATATCCCTCAGATACATAAATGTTTACTGATGCACAAATTAGGGGAATTCAATTCAAATCTAAAAGCAAAGTAAAGAAAAGTAAATGTTCAATTAAAAGTTATTATCTTAATAGCATCGATATACTTCAACATAAAGTATCTGTCACAGTAAAGCTATGTATGCACGGCTGTCAGATATTACACGGTTGTAAGAGACTTGTCAATAAAATGTTTAACAACCTTGTGTATCTAAAATTTTTGTTTTTTTTTTGTAGCGCTGTCAAAAAAATCATTTCCAATACATTGTATAACAATAATATTGTCAGACATTTAAAAATCGTGAATCTGGTGTCATTGTTAATTATTTATATTAGCAGCAATGTGTATTAAAAGAAACTATACAGCTAATTTTGACATATAAAAATCTTACAACAGTGCGAAATTTCTGTTGTCAGCAAAATTTATTTTCTGACAATAAAATTGTAAGATTTTCTTGATTAACAGTACATTGGCAGATATGAAAACATTGTAAGATCTATACATAGCTTAATGGGGACTTCGGAAATTATTGGGATTATGAAGAATTACAAACAAAACGAAGTTTTCTGGCACCATGGTTACAATGGATTAAAAAAGCAGCTCAATGTAAAAGACGCTGTAAAACTTTACAGATGTTTAGAGAAGATAAGAGCCGAAGGGTCGGACGTGCCAAATAATAGCGAAAGGAGTGTACAGTTTTTAATTTTTGCATTTCATGAGGCCTTTTAGAAGCAAAGATTTTCAATCAGGAAGGATTTCAAATCAATGTCAAATCCTTAGACCGCAGTACTAGAAACTAAAATTTTGAAAGCCATTAGAGCTTATGGGAGTATTTTTTCAAACTTTCATGTTCAGGTACTGAATAATATTATGCCAAGTACAATACCAATACACGTAGTATTTCTTTAAATTTTTATAGAAAAATATTAAAAACCCCCTAATACATACATACATATATTAAACAGTACATGTTCAAAACATTCATCCTTAAATAGTTTATGTACACACATACATATGTTCGTACATATATACTTACATACATCAATGCGTAGTATATGTATATGCATCTCTTTATTTACTTGAACGAGTGTATTTTTCCTAATAACTTGTTGCACTCACACAAAGATACGAGTACTTGGCAATAGCATAAAAACAACTAAAATACGTAAACAAACTCACACATTTACATACATATGCATGTATTTTTGTAGCAATACACTTTCACTTTGCTTGTAATTTAATTTTTAATGTCGACCGGTTAAACTGAAACCGAAAACGATGAAAAGAAAAACCCCCACGACAAAAAAACTATGGGGAAAAACAAAATAATAATAAAGATGAAGTAAAAGTAAAAGCGAAAGTAAATTAAATCAACATCCTTGAAATGAAGAAAATATTTTTGCAACATTTTCAATCTGTGGATTTCTTAAATTGACACAATAATGCGAGTACGAGAGAATGTATTGGTTTCTTTGGTTCGTTGGTCCCTTTGGTCGTAGGTCAGTAGTGGTTGGTGGAGGTAAAGTTTGCTGAAAGAAGAAAGTAAGTAGTATCGATGGTTGGCAGGAATACCTTTTTTATTATTATTGTTTATATTTACACACCTACGCATGCCATGATTGCAAATAAACAGTTTCGTATTTATTTTTTATTTCGTCCCGAGCCGCCAACTTCAGTTTAGTTTATTTATCAGTTCTTTTGTATATTTTCATGGTTTGTATCTCTTGAAATTTTCTTAAAACAATAAAGTTTTATTTGATTTTGTCTTTAACTCTTCACTAATACTGGTGGTATATATATTTTACGAGAGCTAAGAAGTTAAGCTCATTTAACAGTGATAAAATTTAAGTTGTTTTTGTTGTTGTTCGTTATTTTAATTTTCTTCCTTTTTATCCTTTAATAAGAGTTTTAAATGTTTATTTTGTTTGGTCATTAAATTTGTTCTCTTATACAATCGTTATTTTTCGAACGCATGCGTTTTGAAATTTCGAATTTTGGCTGCTCTTAGCATCTAAAATTCCTAATTTAAATATTTTAAATTGCAATATAAGTATAACGTTAATTTAAGATTTTTTATTTTTTTTCTACCAAGAACAAAAACTATTTAAGTATAATTAAAAAATACTACAACTTTTATATACTCTCCGGAGATTTATATTAAAATCCTGAAAACATGTTGAAAATGTTGTTTATATTTATAAAAGTTTCAAGTATGAAAAGTGGTCAAATTACATTTAGTTTAATTTTGTAGAATTTTGATAAATGGATAGAATTTAAGATTTGGTTAGTGCAGGTGTGTTTATTTACATATATATGGTAAAAGAAAAATAAGTGAAAGTACTATATTCGGCTGTGCCGAATCTTAAATACCCTATACCAGCAAGCTTCTTTTTATTAAAAACCATTTAAGAAAACTCGACAACATTTATGCATGTGCAGAACTAATTTTGATTAGGTCCATAAAAAAAACGGATTTATTATGGAACGATCATCCAGATGAAAAAAAATTAGGAGAATGATTTGCGTATTTGCAAACATGTTCCCGTCGAGCATTTTTCCGACGTCAATATTTGCAATGTGTGGTTTTTTAAACGATGTAGATGACTATAAATCAGAAGTATGATCAATATAAAGTCAGTTCGAAAACATTTTAGCACATTGTTCTACCTATACATAGAACATATTAATTCTATTTTTATCGAAATATTATCATTTAATAGTGAATTACGTGGTATTCAGTGATTTTCGGAAATACATATTAATGTCACATTTCACCCAGAAAAATTTTATTGTCATTTTGCGTTTAAGTATTTTTCGGATATGGATCTCATATGGGAGTTATGATAATGTACCGTTCCGGAAAATGGTAAAATGGTTAATATGTGCGTTTAAGTGATTTTCTAAAGTGGACCTTATATGGGAGCTATGTCCAATAAGGGACCGATCCGAAAAATATTGGTAGAATGATTAATGTGTATATAAAACATATTCAAGTCGAATTTTATTCGATAAATTTATAATTCACTGAAATAGTTGACTTTCGGAAGTGAAACTTACGTCTAATAATGGACCGATCCGGATTAAAATGTACATAAAACATATTCAAGTCGAACTTAATCCAGGAAACTTAATAATTCAATAAAATAAGTGCGTTTAAGTGATTTTCTGAAGTGGATTTTATATGGGAACTATGACCGATTGTGAACCGTTACAAATCTACATTGGTAATATGATTTTTTTCGTATTGTACAAGACTTTGTATTTATACTGATATACATACATATTTGAAGGAGTTATTATCTAGTTTAACGATAATTCCGGAAATATGTTTCTTTGTTTGGCGGGTATGGGAAATTTTGAATCAATTGTCATGATTTTCAACATATAGAATGTGTGACAAAAGTCA
Organism: Lucilia cuprina; assembly: GCF_022045245.1. Lineage (NCBI taxonomy): Eukaryota > Metazoa > Arthropoda > Insecta > Diptera > Calliphoridae > Lucilia > Lucilia cuprina. Next base: position 22,477,847 of record NC_060951.1, read on the forward strand.
TCGAATTTCTGGGGAAAATACTGAAGAATTGCGAAAAACAACTTTTTTCCGGGTAGTCCGAATTTTTACTCATAACTTTTCATGACGTGAACTAATTTTGCTGATTTTCAATACAAAACTGCTAAGGGTAACAGTAAATATTTTCCATATATTTTGGTAATATCTTTAGATTATTTTTAACGTGAAGGTGTTTTACACAGACAGACAAACAGACGGACATAGCTAAATAGACTCAGAACTGCACAAATACCGTGCCAAGAGGAAGCGTGAAGAATTGTCCAACATCCTCACTCTTGTGTTGGTGTGTTTTGGAATTGAGTTTGTAATTAGTGTATTTATAATACACTATTATTATTTCGTTTTTACTATCAGATACAAATAGTGATAATGCTGTGGTGATAGTAGGTATATATAAATAACACAAATTAATATTTATCTCATCAAGACCCAACAAAATATATATATATATATATTATTTCAAATATACGAATTTTATATTTTTTTAATATGGGTGTGGCTCCTCGCCCACTTGAAATTTCAGAATAAAAAGACATACAGGAATACGCTATGAATTTCGAGAAAATCGGCTCATCCGTTTAGTAGTATATAATGTTCACACATACAAACAAACATACATTCATAAATAAATACATTATTTTTATACCCTCCACTACCATCTGTGGTGATAGTAGGTATATATAAATAACACAAATTAATATTTATCTCATCAAGACCCAACAAATAATAATGTATTTATTTATGAATGTATGTTTGTTTGTATGTGTGAACATTATATACTACTAAACGGATGAGCCGATTTTCTCGAAATTCACAGCGTATTCCTGTATGTCTTTTTATTCTGAAATTTCAAGTGGGCGAGGAGCCACACCCATATTAAAAAATATAAAATTCGTATATTTGAAATAATATAACAGTTAGAGTTTTAAAATTTTTTCGAATCCACTTTAGTGTCAGTGTGATTATTTGGGATAATAAGTAGGCGGACTAGCGTTATGGGGCGTGGTACCTCCCATATAAATTAAATACAAATTGTACGAATAACTTTATCATCCATGTAAACATTTTGGATATTAAATTGGCGGACTACCCATGAGGGGAGCGGCATCTCCTATATTCATTAAATACAAAAGTTCGTTTATCTAGGAAACTAATATAACTGAATTTTGTACGAAGAACTTTAATATTCATCTGAACATTTTTTAGTAATTAAATAGAAATTCTTTTGATTATTATGTATTTAATTATCATTATTTTAATACTGTGATGGCATTGAAAGCAAGTATTTCCAATCTCGCTTACAAGAAGTTGTTGAGTAAGTTGTAAAGTTTTAATTAATAAAAATAACAATGCAAATAAATAAAATATGCAAACAAAATGACAAAACCGAAAGTAAATTACTGCTATATTAAATTTAAATAAAGACCTCACATGGAAACTCCTAAATAATGCAGACGGTAAGAAGATATCACTGAAAAGTATGTTGTTCAGTAAGTACAAGTCATTGACTAAACTAGACTATATACTAGACTATAGACTATACTAAAGACTATACTATAGGCTAGACTATAGACTAAACTATAGACTAGACTATAAACTAGACTATAGACGAGTCTTTTTTCAGTACTTTAGTACTCAATTTTCAATGCCTGCTACATAAGTAGGCAATAACATAGCGATCGAAACACGTACAGCAATTATGTACTAATACATTGACAACTGATCAATGAAATGGACCTAACTATGCTCCCAATGTTTATAGCAAATGGACTAGCTGATATCCTTATCATATGTGGAGTGATAAAATATGTTTATCTTCATTCCTTCTGGTCTAGTCTCTGGGATTAGTATTTCACAGCTTCCGACAATTTCTGTCTCTGCTATATAATTGGGCATGTCCGATGTTTGTTTATTTCCCTTAAGTATACCTTGATATTGCGTAATATATCCACTTTTGATTAATTTAAATGTATTTAGATTTTTCTCTAAAATTTATAGATGTTGAATTGAAAGGACTGTGTTAATTTTAAATTTACTTCAAATAATACAAAGGAATTTTAAAATATTGTAACACAATTAAAACAATAGATTTAAATTTAAAATTTCATTAAAAAGTTTTTCAAAAATAAAGAGGCGTACGAGTTATATATTAATTTTTATTATTTAATGTTTGTTAATTATGCATTTCACATGGTCTTCGTTGACACATTCTGACAAAAATAATTTTTAAGTCCTTGTAGATGTTTGCTGCTTATTTTATACTTTTCAGGACAAAGTTTCATTTAATCGGCAAAACTTTGTCGTATGTTTGTTTAAAAATGGGGATAAAAGGAACAAAGTTTTTCTATATACATAGGTACACAATTTTTCCTGTTCAGAAAACATAATAATATAGAGATCATGTGTGTAAACATCCCTTGGTTGGGTAAATAGACTATTCTACAAAAACAAAGTGATTTTACACTTTCATACACATAAAGAAATGTTAAATAAAAAGAAACTGTAAAGGTATGTATGTACAAATGTGTGAGTTGTTGGTAAACAAAAACAACAAACGATATTTAATTTGACAGATTAAACCACGTGTCTTAAAAGTTTGATGTGAAGGTATTTTTTGAACTTAGGTAAACATTAACGAATGTTTACACAAAAGAATTTGCTAGTGAGAGGATATAAAGAGGATAATTTTAAAGAGAAAGATTACCAAATGATTTTAAGAGCGCAAGCAAAGAGCGTCGTGTATAAGAGTTTGTGTGAATTTCGAAATTTTATTACTCTTTAATTGGGTGGGTAATGTTGTGTATATACAAGAAAAAGGACCAAGGAAACGAAGCTTTCAAGTTCAACAAATTCGAAAACATATTAATGTATATTTTCAGAATACTACTTGGCTTTTTGGGAGTATGAGTGCTTGTGCAAAAGTATAAGTGTTAAAGACAATTTTTATACATACTAAGAAGAAGAATCCACAGGATACACAAATACTGTTTTGTGTGTAAGTTGTTGGCAAATATACCTGCGCTATGACAGTTGGTTATGAAATCTGAGCGTGTTTGCACGTGTTTTACGGATAAAACAATTGCATTTTTTCAAAACAATTTAAGAAAAATATTAAAAAGCTAAAGAAAAAAATAAATTCATTTTAAACTTATAAACCATAAATAACGGGTGTTAAGTGTTGTGTTAACAAAAAATACTATTAAGTCAAATATTTGTAATTAAAATAAAATAAAAAAAATTAACAAATAAATAAAAAATATTTAAAAAATTTCATAAAATAATTAAAATAAATAAGTGCAAGTTTTAAAATTAAAAAAAAAAATGTTTTAAACATTTAAAATATTTTACGCATAAAGTATAATGTAAGAATTAAATCTTTAAGTAACATCTTGTTAATTTATTTAATTTAATTTGTATGCCATTGTATTTTTGAAATAAAAAGAAAATAAATTTCATTGACAAACAAGTGCTTGTGTTGTTGCTGCTGTTGAATTTTGTCGTTGTTGTTGTTGTATTTTGGCTTATGTTTATGTCACAGAAATAAATTAGAAAAAAATAAAACAATGAGAATTTTTAATCAAAATTAAAGCATAGAAAATCCTATAAATAATGTATGAATAAATGTATCTGGATTAAATGTATACATACTAATACCAAAACAATTTAACACAAACTCGATTTCTGCAGACATGTATTAGCAAAGTAATGCATACATATGTAAATACAGGATAAAACAATGTTAAGTAACGAATGTGTATAAATAGTTCATTCATAAGTTCTGGTACCATTTATGAGACTTTTGGTGTAATATTTATTTTATATTTAAGAAATTAATAAAATAATGGATTGTAATCTTCTTGCACATTGAAGTTTGATAAGTCCTGGATTAAGGATTTCCAATTTGATCGAGAATAAAGATTTTATTTTCTAAACTGCATCATAATTTACAATCAAAATGATTTATTAAATGAAGAACATTTATAAAATAATTGTACAGTCTAGGTTCTATGGAAGACACCACACCTTATATTCTAATGAGTTTAGATCTGTACTACCAGAAGGTCACATTGATATGTGGTAAATAGATTTTATTAATTGTCAATATTATTATAAGATTCCGTAGAATTGTCGAACCTGAGGAATTCAGATATGGTAGTACAGAAAACTATTGCTATAAATAAAAAATGTTTAAATACTATAGTGACGAAGAAAGCTGATGCCAAGCCATTTCTCAATATTTCCTGTTCTCGAAGTCAGTTTATATTTTTATCGACCAGATCTTGGGCGGTAATACGCTTCTTTCGTTTCTTTAAACGATTGTTATTTAGATTTAAACACATCGCAATAGACTTTTTAAAGAAGGAAAAGTCAATAACAGAAAATTATCAAATTTATAAATATTTGTTGTTCTTGAAGTGAATTTCTAATTGACATATTTATCGGTCGATTAGAACTAGGGCGGCCAATCGCTTAATCGATTGTTATTGAAATCTAAAAACATTTTTAAATTAACATACATTTATGAGGTTTTGTTAAATTGAGATTTTTCGAATTGAAATAAAATTTTTATGTATAATATGAAACATTTTCCAAGATGATTAAAAACATAATTGGTTATATTTATCTCTTTCATTATTTGCTTTATATTTTTAATAATTGACTCCTAATTTCTACTTAATAGTTTTATATAATAAAAGTTTCATACTAGAGTTTCTTCTTTATCAACATACGTACTTGAAACTTTTGTATCCGTAGCCAAAAAACTTGCATTTAGATGTGTTACATACGTGTATGTTAGTGTGTTTTTTTTAAACGGTCCTCAGTTTTCCACTAGAGTTTAAAAATTTTGATTTCATTACATTATTTCGGAAAAAATATTTGTAAATGTGTCTTAAAATTTGGTAATTTTGAGTTTATCAGATTTATTTGTTCATCATAAGGGGCATAAAAATTCCAAAATAGTCTTTAATTCTTAATTCCACTAATAATCATTTTGTTGAACAAAAATGTTCTAAAAGAATGTAACCTGCTTAAAATTACGGCATTATTAAGCATCTAATCAACCATTTAGAAATTACAGATTTGTTTATTTTTATTTCCTCCAATTTCCTCTTCCAGTTTGGAAATAATTATGGACCATTTCATAGTTCAAATTAAATACAAAACTGTAATATTTAGATGTAATAATTATACCAGAGCTTCTGAATGTACTAGGCAAATGTGAATTTTTCTATGTTGTTAATGATGCTGTTGATGATCTGTTGTGAATTAAAACAGATTTTAAGGCTCAATAAAAATTTGAATGTGAAAGCATAATAAAGGATTTATTCCACATTCATACACTAATATATATATCTACATATAAGTAGTTATGTGTGTTTGTGATTATGTTAATATTTTCCATATAAAACAAAACAAACAATAATAATCTGCTTCTAAAATAACTACAATTTACTTGTCTATATATTTAGAAGAAAACTTGCAAGAGTTTGGTACATGTATGTGAGTACATATATGTGTTAACACACACTAAACTTTAAGCCAAAGACTTATCAAAAAAAAATTTACTTACATGTACTTATGAATATTCTATAGTCTAGTACTAAAAATTATTCTATAGCCTGCCATCACAACGTATGAGTAATATTAAATCTATTGTCAGTAAGTGCTACTCTGCTACTGCCACTTTTACTACTTATGTTGTCTTGTTGCTTGGTTTAGATGGGGTTTTAGGCAAATAATTTATGTTTTGTGGTCTTAAGTAAATCGCTTGCAATTAATAGTTAATCGCGTTAATTGTATAATAAAATTCATTGTTAACAAACAAAGTACATTTTTTTTTTCTTATTGTTTTCTTTTCTTTATACTCAAATAATGTAAAAACTTGTCATCTATACATACATACATACATACATACATACATACATACATACATACATATTCCTATTAACACATACTCACACTATAGCTCATAAAATTGTTATTGCTGTTGTTTGAAAAGGAAGCAAAAAAGAAAAAAATAATAATAAACAAACTGTTGTTTATGTCAGATATATAAAAATAATTTGTTTTTAGAACTAAGTTATACACATACATACATACATACATACACATACTACATATATACAACGTATTGTTTGTGTTATTTACTCTTTCTCCACAATTTATCAATCTTAAAACATATACAGAGGTTTTTCACAGATTTTTAAACCTTATGGCTTGTTTTCTACAAGTATTTTAGTCAGAGAAATTAATTAACATTTTTTTAATACATTTCTTGGAATTTTTTAAAAGCGTATAAGATTAAACTTTTGTGGGGTTTTTTCTTTTTTTTTTGGAAAAAGTAATAGGAAACAAAAAAAAAACAACATTATATTTTTTAAATAAATTATTAAAAATTACTCTAGCCAACAGCCAATAAGACTTTCGTTATACACATTAAAAAAAATTTCTATAAATTTTCTTATTCTTGAGGATGTCTTCTTTTAAAAAAATGATTTCTGTGGGTGTCAATTATATCTCTAGTAATCGAAAAAAGAATGTAGTTTGGCAAAAATCAAATTTTTATATTGAAAATTTATTATACCTAAATGGTGCTTGAAAATGTATAAAAAAATATATATATTTTTAGTTTCCTTAATAAATTTTATAAAAATCCCATTATTCTTATTAATAGTCAACATCATTAAAATGTCCTTTTAATATGTATGTATTTTATTTCAGTTTGCTTTGACTGCCAAGAAAATTTAAATAAGAAATCTGAGAAAAAATCTAATAAATATTAAAGACTATTTTACTAGGTTATGTTACTCTAACAAAAAATAAAAAAATTATCACAAGGACATCAACAACAAGGGATAAACAAATAAAATAAAAATATTTTTTTCTTTTATACACCACATGCACAGAAAACTTGTTATTTTGCTCAGAAATAAAGATTATATTATTAAAAAATTTGTTGTCCTGTTACTAGCCGTTAGTGTGCAGGATCAAAGGATAAAATGGTTTTTTGATTTAGATTTTTTTATTTTCATAGTAATAATGTACTATACATTTTAGTATGTTGCTGGAAAACGTAATAGATTATTTATAAGCTTCAGCTTTGAGGATTTTAATTAAGCAAATTACTTTATTAAACTTTAATTTTTAATAAAATTAAATAAATATATAAAAAATAAAATTATTTGTTTTTTTTTTTTAATTAATTCTGATTAGCTTAACATATTTTAGTAAGGGTTGTTGTTATTGGAACTTTAAGTAAAAACAATAATTATATTAACGTACTGATTCCACTTGAAAAACTAAAAGTGGTTTTATTCTGAAATTAATAAGCATTATCTCTGTTCTAGTTCTGTTCTAGTTCTGTTCTAGTTTTGTTCTAGTTCTGTTCTAGTTCTGTTCTAGTTCTGTTCTAGTTCTGTTCTAGTTCTGTTCTAGTTCTGTTCTAGTTCTGTTCTAGTTCTGTTCTAGTTCTGTTCTAGTTCTGTTCTAGTTCTGTTCTAGTTCTGTTCTAGTTCTGTTCTAGTTCTGTTCTAGTTCTGTTCAAGTTCTGTTCTAGTTCTGTTCTAGTTCTGTTCTAATTCTGTTCTAGTTCCGTTCTAGTTCCGTTATAGTTCTCTTCTAGTTTTGTTGATAAAGATTGAGCTTTTTGAATAGTTATAGTTACATATGACCACATACAAAATGTTAACAGGATTTCAAGATTGTTTTTCTTTATAACTTCAAGATATTTTTTATACATTAGGCATTTTTGTGTTTAAATCAACAATATGGGACTATTCTTAACAAAAGCAAAAATAATTCCAAAAAATTCCTTTGAAAAGATTTCTAAGCATTCCTAATGTATGGACGCCCATATGAAGCTGCTATAAATACATATATGTACATACATACTAACATTCATTTAACAAGAGTTAATTTATTCTATTTTCCACCACCTATGAAAAGAAAAAATAATAATTTTTAGACATATTGGCAGTTTTGTGAATGGGCTTCACCCATGAAACTTAATTTATATAATTCAAACTTATGAGGATATTAATATTTATTAAATTTTTGCAAAAATACACGCATACATATGTACAATACTTACACACCCCTCAATATGTGTAGATATTTACAGACATATTAATCAACATGCAAACATACAAACATTATAACCATATATCCCTACTTTTAAAATACGTAGAAGTTTTTATGAGCACAAAATGTTTGTTTAAACAAGAAAAAATTCTAAAATAAAAATTCAACATTTCAGCATCTTGATTGTCTTGGCAAATTTTCTTAGAAAAAAAAACATACATAGGAGCAGGAACCAACACCGACATTTAATATTATACATATGAAGTTATGTATGTACATTAGAGGTGTTCATATGAAAAATATAAATTTTGCTTTGATTTGTCTCATTTTCTTCATTAGTCTTAAACTGACTGGTGCAATATTTTCATCTAAACAAAATCTTTATATTTGGGCAACTCTAATGAAAATTACTTACACATTTAATGATGTTTACATGAGATGTGTTTCTGTCTGTTCATATCTATTTTCGGAATAAGACTACCATTTAATTCTGGTTTTAGGGCAATAGAATACAATAATCAAAAAAGATGTTGATAGAAAAACTCCAAGTAAAAGTGAAAATTTCCTGTTGATTTGTTCCGTGCTGTGCAATGGCTTCTTTAGATTTCCCCTCACGATTTTATTTTTTATATTATATACAACCTCAAACATTATGAGAATTTAATCTACAATTTATGCTGTTTGTTTTAGTTGCTTTTTTTTTGTTTGTTTGTAAAGAAATCAACTTTCTTTTCATCATTTCTGGATCATTGTTGGTATTTAAAATAAATACGAGAAAAAATATGTAGCATACACATACATATATAAATTCATATGTTTGTGATTTTGTTAAAGATTTATAAATTTCAGAAATTTCTCTACAAATCCAAAAATATTGTTAAGAAACGCAGCAAACTTAGACATTTTAACGTTAGAGTGGCTCACACTTAAAATTTGAAAAAATAAAAAATCAAGAATGTTTTAAATTATTTTGATGTAATGCGTTTGTAAAGAATAAAAGTTAAAATTAGTGCAAACATTATTCTTTTTAAATTTTAAAGTACGATAACTTTTTTCCAACTGTATTAAATCACTTTAATATATGTAAGTAAGTATTTAAGTAAGTACAACTCCCCTTTAGTAAATTGTATAAATACCAACACATATAAATAAATAAACAACAATTATATGTATGTTTATGTACCGGAGATGATAAATATTTCAAAATGAAAGTGAAGTGGTACTTAATTTTTCAAACGTTAGGTACTTATGATAGAATTATGCCTTTAGCATTGTTGTTGTTTTTTATAGCCTTCACCCTCGTTAGAAGGATATATATAAGTTTGCATTCTGTTTATTTTTTCCACTATATAATTTTCTGACCCTTTAAAGTACCTATATTATTATTCTGGATCCTTATGAATAGCGGAGTCGATTAAGCCGTCTCCAACTGTCTGCCCATCTGTGTTATGTTAAAATCCATTTTCTGAAGACCCCAGATATCTTCGGGATACACAACTTCAAGAGTAATTTTAGTCATGCTTTCAAAAAGTTTCTTTTTTTATAATTAGCAAAATCCATACATAGAGAATTTTAGTGGCGGTTCACACAGGGAAACTTTTTTTGAGAATCTTTTGATTTTTACGTGTGGGAGAAAGGGAAATCAATATCCGCTATCATTTTCTCTCACTTCCCTGTGTGAACATGCACTTAGTGCATGTTTTGACAAAAAACCAACAACAACATACAGATTTGTTACTTAATGAAAAAGAGTATGTTTGACTGTATGTTGGTTGTATTGCTTGCATATTGATTTCTTTGTGTGTTTCTTTTGGAGTTTGTTGATCTTTTAAACACACTAAGGAGAAGGCGAATATCAAACTTCTACTTGTTTAAGTTTCGAGGAGTTAACTCTGAAACTATTTTTTTCGTAATATTTACAAAAATTTCGTGTATAATATGAAATATTATTTAATCAAACTCTTTTTTAATTTTAAGGAAGTAAGGAAATCTTTTTTTTTTGTAAATTTAAGCAAAATTAAACATGATAACGTTATTTTAAATTTAATTAAATAAAATCAAAAACAACTTTCATAAAATTTAAGAAAAGTTATAATATAAATCCTAATTATTTTCATTATAAAATAATATTAAAATTAGTTTGGATAATTTAGAAACAATTTTTTATGGATTCTTTTCAGTGCAGTTGAGATTATTGTGATCTAAAACAGAAAGTCCTTGGAATTGCTCTAAATATGCCCTATTTAGATAAATCCTTCTCTTTAGTGTCTATATTCATAATAATCAAACCGATAGCCGGTCGAGGATTTTGTTATATTGATGTATTCCATATCAAAGCAAATAAACTTACCTAGGTCACCATCAGACCTGCTGTGTGTCCATTTACATGAAAATTTTTTGGTGGCCGATGTATAATTTAAAGATCGGAAATTTAATAAACCATTATATTACAGAATAGAATTCTATTTAAAATGGCTAATCTTAAATCGACTTTCATACATACAACCCAAATATTGTTAAAGAATACGAGATTGATTGGAATTAAATAATGCCTTAAGACAAATATCCCCCAAAATCTAACAAATTTCAAAAGTACATAATTTTCAATATTGTTGGTACTATTTGGAAAATTTACTACTCTTCTATCCCGGAATGTGTAATTGTGTGAGTGTGTGTGTATGGGTATGTGAAAATTGTTGCATATGTGTGTATGCTTTTAAGGATATGGGTGTGATGTTTTTTTAATATTCCCCCCTTTTTCTGTGCATATGTATGTGTGGACTTAATAATGCGTGTGTGTGGTTGTATAATAAAACCGTATTCAATTGTTGTTGTTGTGTATTTGTTTCCTTCTTTTTTTCCAATTTTTTTTCTTGTTTTCATGTTGTTGCTTTTTTTGTATTTGGCGTAACAAGTGATTGGGTGTGTAACGGTAAATAAAACAGTTACAGCACTTACAGCCAAATTGAAATTATATTTGCCAGTCGTGATTTCATTCTTTGATTTTGTTGTATTACTTTGCTGTTGATTTTACTTGTTTAGAGTCGAAGGAGAATTTGTTGTGCTTTTCATACAATTTCATTATTATTACGATCATCACAGTATGCGATAGCCTAAATGTATGTTATAAATATTATAACAATTCTATGGTTTTAAGCGTATGTACATATGTGTGTATAGACAATTATTTTCGTATGTATGTCGTGTAAATCCTTATGTATTGAAAAAATATAAAATGTACATGTGTTTGTTTGTTTATTTGTTGTTTTAATATTATCGTGTAGGTCGGTGTGTTTAGCAAAGATTTGTAGATTTTAATTTTTTTAGCCTAAAGACTTTTACTTTCAATGTCTTATTTGTGTTTCCTAAACATTTTGTTGGCTTCTTCTTCGTACATATAAAATGTCAGCACTTTTGGAAAGGTTTTTTTGTCAATTTTAGCGCTTGTCAATTTGGCTCTTTTTTTCCGCAGTATTAAGCGTTTTTTTGATTATGTGGGAAGTATTATTTTAAATTTTATGTGTAATGTAAATAAAACAACACAACCTTAAATAGCTTTAAAGTTTAACAAAATGTTTACTTAATATGTTGGGTGTTAGAAAAATAAATTAAAAATAATGAAATGTTTTTTTGTTTTACTGAAACTTAAATATATAAAAAATGTTTATTTTTAATTACGTGAAATTTACACATTTAAAATATTTCTATATTGTGTGTATTTTGTTTGTTTTTTTTTTATATAAATACCTACTTAATTATCTTGTAAAGAAATAAAAACATTTAGAATTCAATATCGTTGGTTGGAAATATATTTGTATTTTAAGAAAATTAAAATTTAAAAGTCAATTTCATAACATGATTTTATGAGCTTAAACTGGGTATTATAAGTTTTAAATAATATGAAGAACAGTCTGGAACCATTAACCCGGGAAAAGATACTTTTAAAAACATACGAGATGATTTCAAAATTATGTTACTTATTTGAAAGTATAGTATGTTACTTCGGGACACAAAATATTACAGCTGTAGTTTATCATTATCACAGCGAACAGAGTTATCAAACATGAACTATCACAGCATTTAGTTAAATTTTTTTGAGAATAAAATAGAACTATAAATTCCTAAACTGTGCTATGGACCAAAGCTTTTATCCGTCCAAGTTTTCAGTATTAAATTCGGATGTTTTGTGCAAAATTTATAAATAACAAGTATAGTATATAGTGTTATAATTGGCTATGCCGATTTATAAATACATTCTGCAACTTTTTTTTTTAATCCATTTAGCTATCGGAAATATGTGTATTTACCCAGCAATAAGAGTACTCCAAAAGAAACAAAAAAGAAGTAAAATTTACTCCATGAAAGTACTGAAAAACACTTGAAAAGTGATGATTTTAACACGGGCTTTTTATTTTTATTTGATTTCTATTTCACTAAATCTTTTGGTGTTATTAGGATGAAAAATTGTAGTATTATAGAATACAACTAATTCGAAAAAAATAAATAAATATATTACACGCATTTATCTATTAACTCCAAAATAAAGTTAGTTAAATTCAAAAAAAATTTCAGTACAAACAAGTAAGAGTGTTATATTCGGCTATGCCGAATCTTTTATACCCACCATCAAATCACTGCCATATAAATGAACATTGATATTTTGAATATTTTATAATTATATATCGATATTAATGAGAACATCAGGGTAACATTTGAAAGAGGTCCATTAATGGGGGTTTTACTATTGACAGTGCTAATTTTTATACACAGAGAAAACAGATTCGTTGTGATAGCCGAATTTGTTTCCAATCGAATTCAGTCGGTTCTAACAACTATCCCAAAATTCGATTGTAATTATTGTATAATTCGGTTAGTATTACTGAATATATGGTGTACACAAAAATTTGTAATTATTATTTGGTAATCTGGATTGAAATTATTGGTATTAGCAACTGAAATATTATTTATAGAAAAACAATTTGGGGATTATGTGTATTTGAAAATATATTTATTTTGTGTAAAGTATTTACAATAAAATATAAATATGTATAAACTTACAAAACGTATAAATATAAAATAACTTCTCCCCTTTTGCTTTGAGATTTTCATGGTAATAAATAGGGATTTTGCTCTTGATTCTGCTCAACATTTTCAAAAGAACACTATCTTTCCACGCCTTTCCGCTGCTGTAAAATTATTAAAAATTATAGAAAAAAAAAACACAAAATAGATTATAAGATATAAAATACACCAAACATTACCTTTTTTATCCAAATTTCTGCATTAATTAATCCTCAAATGTAATTAGGTTTTTTATATTATAAATTCGTTTTATTTTATTTATTTTTGTATACGTCAACTATAATTACCAATTAATCGGTTCTGAACATCGAATTTGGTTCCTTTAACCGTAATTAAATTTTAAATAATTACTTCAATTGATAATTGGTTGCAGTGCTCAATATTTTTTACTTTCTACTGTTTTTCGGTTGTAGCGACTAATATTTGATGTTCTTACGTTTTAATCCTAAATAAAAGTCGGCTGCATTTACTGAATTGCCAAATGAATTTAATAACCGATACAATTCAGTTCAAATTATTGATTTAGAAATTGTTAAAACCACAATTCGATTAGTATTATTGTTTTTTAATACTGAATATAGAAAATCAGTTAAGTACTTATACAGTTTTTCAATAACAGCGATACAATTTTAATTAGTTTAACTAAATATTTATCATGGTAACCGATTTCCCATCGATCTGTTTTCTGTGTGTAGGGAGGAGGGTTATTTATACATATATATGGACCATATACATATATATGGACCATAAAAGTCTGTAGGAAGATTTCAGTTCCAGCGTCATTTTCTGGGGCGGAATTTATATGGGGTGGTGTTATTATGGACTGATCCTCATAAAATTTGATAGAGAGACTTCGGTTGCTATAGAAGGGATAGAGATATTAGCTTACACGAAAGTAGTTTATGTCGAATTTCAAAAATCTACTAGTATTTTTAAGCCAGTACTGAGCTTTAAAGTATTTTTCTGATAGGGACCTCATGTTGGAAGAAAGGATCAATTAAGGCCTGTTCCACATAAAATTTGATAAAGAGATTTTGGCTTGTGAAAAACTTACTTCTGTGAAATTTCATCGCTATACTCGTATTTTTAAGGCAGTAATGAGCGTTAAAGTATTTTTATGGAGGGGACCTTATATGGGCGCTAGGGTCAATAATAGACCGATCCACATAAAATTTGATATAGAGGTTTTGGTTCCTAAGATACATACTTATGTCAAATTTCTTCGCAATATTCGATATATTTACGCCCATAATTAACGCTAAAGTGCCTTATGTGGGGGGAAGGGTCAACTATGGACCGATCCACATAAAATTTGGTAAATCTCGACTTGTATAAATCTTACTTCTGTGTAACTTCATTGTTGAAATCATATTTTTGAGCCAATAATGAGCATTATAGGAAGTTTATGGGAAGACTTTTTATGGGGGGTAGGGTCAATTATGGACCGATCTACATAAAATTTAATAGAGAAGTTTTGGCGAAAGAAACTTACTTATGTAAAATTTCA
>NC_060951.1:22492635-22528005 GCF_022045245.1 Lucilia cuprina
TATTTGAAGCTATTTATACAGTATTTCGGGGGGTACATTTGTATGGGGGCTATGTGAAATCGTTGACCGATTTTGCCCATTTTCAATACCAAACATTTCTGATCAATATCGATTGTTATGATTTTGAACATAATTGATCTCTGGCCAAAAAAAAAGTGTAACAAAATTCATCGAATTATATTTTGCAGTTAAGGAGACATTTACTTAAGAATTATGAAAACCCGGATTTTTCTGATGTAGTTTGAAATTTGTAATCCTGATTTTTAACAATGTGCACAGATTTAGCTGATTTTGAATACAGCTAAGGATAACTGTATTTTCGGTGATTTTGCTTGATAAGTATATATACTTTGTTGGGTCTCAGATGAATATTTCCTGGTGTCGCACATAGGATGACAAACTTATGTTGGAGGGTATAAAAATGTGCAGAAATGTGTGTGTATGTTTATTTGTCTAAAGATCTTTACTTCATAATCTGTTATAAGAGTTTCACAGAGTCCAACTTGAACGATACTTTCTTGTAATATTACAAATATATGTACATACATATTACAAATTTAAAAAAGAATTCTAAAATTTTTTGACTGCTTTCAGTTTTAAGAAAAATGTTGGTTGTTACTTTAATATTTTCTTATCTATTGAAAATGTCATGTTGTGACAAATGCTATCACGTACGACTTAAAATATTGCTTTTATCATTTAACTGACAACAGCAATTTTGTGCTGGTAAGATTTTAAACGGTATTCAGATTTACTGTCAAATTAATATAATATATTTCCTTTTTAAGATTTAACTGAAATGTTTAATATTTTCATATTTTAAAGAGAAATTTATTAAAAAATATTTTATATTTGGTTAAAAGGTTTTAAAATAATTGAAAACGTTGGATTTTATGGATTTTATAAGCAATAATATTTTTTCACTTGATATTAAGGAAGCTGTTTTATAGTATTTTCACTCCGTTCTCAATCCTTTTCAGCCTTTTAATTGATATTGTGACACATCTTCAAACTGAATTAAATGCATTGACAGTTACTAACAAATTTTAATGTTATTTTAACAATTTTAATTTTACTTGTTTACTTTTATTCTCTTATTCATACAAATGATTGACAACACTGGTTATGTTTGTTAATTTTTCCTTTTTTTTTCAATTTCTCCGGGGGTATTTGGTGTTCTTATTCGCTATCATTTTCATTGAGTTTATTCATACAATTGTTTCAAGTAATTTCATTTTCATTGACTCGATGATTCCCCTGTTTTCATGTATATTTATTTTGTAGCTTTTTTCATCAGTTTTCCTTTTTGCTGGGGACGCTTTCCCTGGAACATACAAATTATTTTACAGCTTATTGCAATTTTTTGTTTGTTTCATCCTTCTGTGTCTTTCTGTCTCTGACTGCTTTCTAAAAGTTGTTGATTCAATTATATCGTATATGTTGTTGCTGATGTTGTTTAGTAAATTGCTAAAACGTTCAACGTGCAAATGGTGTACCGTTGGTGCGGCTGTTATAGGTCATATAAAATGTTGAAATAAAATTGAAAAAAAAAAGTTTTTTATTTAAAAATTAAAGGTGTTGGTTGGGTATTATTGGGAATGAATATTTTTCATCATCAATTTCTTCATCATCGCCATCGTCATTGCTGTCATCAGTTTTGTATTGTGTATTGAATGTTTAACAAAGATGAACAGCAACAGCAACGTTTCATTTGCCATTAAACGTTAAGCTTCATTAGCTTTATCGTGGTATTATATACATACACACAGATATGCACAGATTCATATATATGTAAATGTATTGTCGGATATCCTATTTGAATGTATAATGGGGTGGTGCTGCAAAAATAGGCAAAACAAATATTGAAATTTGCTTACATTCATACTTCTATTTAATTAAAGTTTGTATGTAATCAATTCATTGGTTAGTTAATTAGTTAGTTAGTTAGTTAGTTAGTTAGTTAGTTAGTTAGTTAGTTAGTTAGTTAGTTAGTTAGTTAGTTAGTTAGTTAGTTAGTTAGTTAGTTAGTTAGTTAGTTAGTTAGTTAGTTAGTTTGTTAGTTAGTTAGTTAGTTAGTTAGTTAGTTTGTTAGTTTGTTAGTTTGTTAGTTTGTTAGTTTGTTAGTTTGTTAGTTTGTTAGTTTGTTAGTTTGTTAGTTTGTTAGTTTATTAGTTTGTTAGTTTGTTAGTTTGTTAGTTTGTTAGTTTGTTAGTTTGTTAGTTTGTTAGTTTGTTAGTTTGTTAGTTTGTTAGTTTGTTAGTTTGTTAGTTTGTTAGTTTTCTAGTTAGTTAATTAGTTAGTTAGTTAGTTAGTTAATTAGTTAGTTAGTTAGTTAGTTACTTAGTTAGTTAGTTACTTTGAAATGCAAGGATAGTGGTAATAGTAGTACAGCCGCGGATCCTTCTCGAGATTTTGTTTGTGTTTGAGATTTTTGTTTTTTTTCTCATGTTCTTTTTCTCCCCTAGGTTCGCGTCCGCCTGAGTTCCTTTTCTTTTATCAACCATTCGATTATCTACAATAACGTGGAAATTGTCACCAGACTGAACAAGAAAGAGAATTATATCCGAATATGACAAATTTGCCGTATAATTATATGATCATACCAAGTAAAGTTTCCAATTCGTTGAAATTTTAAAATTATTTGTTATGTAATATTCTTTTAAGGGCACACCAAGCAAAAACTTACATTGAAAAGTAATGAGTTAAAAAGTCAAAATAGAAGTTTTGCACTACATCTTTATTAGTATTTTAACCCATTATTTTATTATGGTGATGACATTGGAACAAGTTCCACTTTTGCTTACAAATAACAACTTAACTATGACTTACAAATAGGGAGTTAAAAAGTTGTTTTGTTTTAGTTAATTAGTTTGCTGTCTTACTCATCCCACCTCTGTTAAGTTATTTTATTTTGCGTTAAATAATAAAAAATATCTGTAAGGCATGAACTCTTTGGACAAATTGAGACCATCCTAATGCAAACACCATTTATGTACGTGTGTATTTACATATAATTGACTGTGCTATTTATTGCTGGGTAATGGCACGGTTTTTTTTGCTCATACTAATGTGTTGGAGTTGGCGTTATTCTTGGTTATGATTTTAACCTGGTTTCCGGTTGCATTAGATACTCGTTTTTTTAATGCTGGTATTGTTCCATTCTTTCTCTCCTCTTCTTGCTAACGAGAAAAATAATCAAATTATGAACAAATATTTGCATAAAAATTACTCTGTGCTCTGTTATTGTTGTTTTTCTTGTTTCATATTTATTTTATGCATAATAAAATGAAAACTTGGAATTGAATTGGTTTTGATTTCGATTTTTAGAATTTCGTATGAAATTACATTATTGTGTATTACAACTGTATGGATTTTGTTGTTGTTATTTTTTTGGAGGAGGTTTATAATTTATGTCATGTTTTCGCAAATAATTGTTATTATTTCAGTTAATAATGAAAAATAAAAATACATACATACGCTAATAATTAAATATGTATTATTTTGATTAGTTATTTTTGACAATGTTAATACCATTGTGTTATTGTAAGTTATTATAAATGTAAAATTTAATTTGTTTGTGAATACGAGAAATTTTGTATTTTTTTGTAATTACATATACATATTTAAGTATTTTCAAATTTTGGAGAGTACCCAGCAAAAACTTGTTAATTAATTTTTCGTTTTTATTATAGAAGTATTTTAATAACGTCTATTAGCTTAGCAGCTCATTTGTGTTTATTAGTGTTTGTCCCGTTTTGTTGCCATAGTGATCGCAGCATTGTATTCTGATGTCACTCTCTGCTTCCAGAACTAAACCAACCAGTTTTAAATGTGTTCTTTATAATGTGTAATAAAAGTACATATAATTCATTAGTCAGCTTCATGGTGAAGACGATTTACATTGACTGATTTTTCTAATTACTGGTAAGCGATTGTGACATGTACTTACCTCAGTCTGATATCACCATGTTCAAAAAGTTACTCAAAATGCTATTGTGTAAGTAAATTTTAGGGATTACCCTTACCAGTCTGGCGTTAACCTTTCACCTTCGTTATATAAAGGCAGATTAATGTATTTGGTTTATGGAAATAAAAATACTTTAAAACATACGAATTCAATTTAATTTGCACCAGACACATTTTCCCTCATTTCTAATTTTCTTTTTCACAAATAATTGTTTTTTTTTTTATAATCTGCAGATAATAGAAAAATAATGTGACTAAAAAAAGAGAAATGAAATTAAAGTGTCATAAAAACTAAAAACAGTTTCTGACAGCTTAACTCTTTTTTATTTAAAAAAAAACTATTGTTGTATGAGTTCAAAAACTATTGAAGTATTAAAACAACAAAAATGAAGAAAATAACACGTTTTATTGATTAGAAAACATGTCAAAGAAAAATTTCCAATTTGCTTAAGGTGAAAAGGCATAACACTTAGTAGAATTTTAGCTGTTTCCAACATTTTCAAATATAAATTAAATTAAAAATTAGTTTTTAGTTCAATTTGTTGTTAAAAATTCTATTATGTGGCAGTATTATATAAACAAAATAATAAATTTAAGTATATTTGTAGCTGCAATGAATTTATTGCTTTCAAAGCTCCTAAAAGTAGACAATACTTTTTTAATAACCATTTTTTTTAACTTTTTACGGCTTATAAAACAATATTGATTATTTTTGTTATTGCAAACATAATCAAATTTAGTTTTTGTTCAATAAATGTAATCCTTTCATGTGTGTTTAAAGTGATAACAAATGCTATTAATTTTTAAAGTTTTAAATAAAATAAGAAAATAAATTGAATTTAATTAAACATTTAGAATATTTACTTACTTTGATTTTAGTTTAGGAATCAGAAGTGTAAAGATTGAACTTGTAAATAAATAATCAATATATCTTGAATTTAAATTGTGGTAAGAATATTTTTTGACATTTCACTATAGAATGGATATTAAAGAAGAAATAACATATATCAGAAATCCGTGTGTTCAGAAAATAAACCGATTTCAACAATTTTCAATTGGGTGTAGGACCAAATTTTTGGGTGTTACAAACATTAGCTCTTACCTTCCCCAATATGGGGCGCAGATTATAAAAAGTATTGCATAACTTGGGGATGTAAAATTATTTTTAGCTTTAAGGATAAATAGGGATCCATATCGTTCTAGACGTTTAAAAGATCCCGGTTTATTTCGAAATAAACTTAACATTCTCCACCATTGTGCGTTTGTTTCTGAGCTAAACAACTGTTGACTTGTATAAAAACATTAATTTTTAAATAAAAACAAACAATAAAATTTAATAATATTATAAACAATGACTCACAATTGTATGATTTTAAAATTGTGTGTCATTTAATTATTACCGCTAAACTTTTAACACTCGGTCTAATTAGTTTTACAAATTATTTATGTCAATTTAAGAAATGAAAACCCCTGCAGAAAAAAGTAGTAGATACAACAGTTCTTTAGGTATAAAGAGAGTAAGAGCACGAAATCATTGCGTATTATTTAATTAAAATTAGCTAAATTATACTTAAAATCATTCCATGTCTCGCAGTGAAAATAACAATTAACTAAATTGTTTTTTATGCGCGTAACTTTTTTAGTCGTTTCTTTTCTGACGCTTTTTTTTAACAAACAAACACACACACATATACATACATTTATTTGCATTTGCCACGGCATATCGGAGGAATAGCAGTAAAAGAAACACAATTTAACAATATTTTCTGTTTCATGGTTGTGCGTTATTTTCACTTCTGCACCATGTTATAACGAAGACTCTCTGCGGTCACGTAAAGTTGTGAATATCTTTGGTAATGTCCTGTACATTCTATAGATATTCTCCTGTTGACTGCGACATAATGTTGTCTACACTTGGAAAATATTTTGAGTAATTTGAATAATTTACTCGTACTGATTTGGAGTTGAATGCCTGCAAACTCTTCATTCGTAGAGTTTTGCTCAATAGTTGACATCATGTCGATCTCAATAAATTGCTCCTGCATTCTATTATTGTTTGGTATCGAGTAGAAAGCAAATAGCATATGTATGTTCAAAGTTAAATAATTGTTTGTCCAACTCGTTTGTGTAGTTCTTGACTAATTTTTTATGAGTGTATTTAAGAATACTTAGTCAATGGCAAGGGATTTTCCAAGTGTCAGTTGTGTCTAATCAGCCTCGGTGTGTGCGTGACGGTAAATAAGAGAGTTTGTTTAAATTTTTTAACAACCAAATGACATTTGTTAATATTCATTCCTGCAAAGAGCTCGTTGACTAGCTGGTTGGTTCAATGGCGATGTTTATAACACTTAACGATAGATAAATATAAATATTAGGGAGCTTTTTTTACTTTTTCGTTGTTTGGGAATCAGCAATACACTTGATTTAAAATTATAACCACCCAGTATATCGGTTGTCATATGTACATTGATAATGGAATGAATCTCATGTTAGAGTCTCTTATAGTATAACATTTACAATAAACTAGACGATGTATTTACAGAGAACCACTAACAGTTTCGAGTATAAGCCAGAACTGGTCGTCATCTACTAACATCAACTTAACCTATAGACATTTGTACCCTTAATCAACTATATTATGATTTTATCAAATACTTTACCATTAGTCGACGTTAAGAAAAATATGAGTAGCTCGCTCCACAAAAACAAACATGTGTTACAAGTCTCTTACTAGATATCTTGTGTCATTAATAAACAAAAAATTAGAAGGATTACCCAAACTAGGGTTGTACTTTTTGAATAAGACAACAATTAAGCTACTATATCGTTATTATAAATGATATACTCCTAATATAAGTATGTACATTTGTACGTAAAAATAGAAAATATTTTTGCTGTCGCTGCTGTTGATGATGGCGCTGATATACATAGTTGTACCACAAGTGTATAAATATATGTACACGTACCTATGTATACACACAAATAAATAAATGTTTATATAGATAAATATACAGCATTAAACATACATTTAAAACGAAATAACCACGTAGATGATGTTTTTGTAGAAGATATACAATCACAGTTATGTGTTAATATGCGTTTCGGTTAAAAGGTCCTTATAGATTTTTACCTAGTTTCCTATTTATTGTCATTGCACTCTCCACTATTGTATTGTGCCTTCCACTCCACTTGATATTTCACTGGTTTATTATGTTTGTTATTTGTTTTGGTTTGTCAGTTTGTTTTAATCCACAAAAAATCGACCATTTGTCTTGTGGTTTTATTTAAAAACCAATTTAAAAGTGTCACTGATTTAACAGCACAGCAGGCGATAACAAAACAACAATTTTCTGTAATGAAAGAGAGAAAAATAAAATAAAACTAAATAAAATGACAAAAGAAAATGTAACAAATATAGAAACAAATCGAAAAAAACTATGTTGATCTTATTTATGGACTGCATTACATAACTCGGGGTTATATACTATCCCTATTAGCCCTTCATAAACAGCCAGATAGTCCTTCTCTATTTCTTAACCACTAGTTTCAATCACTTTCAATTCTCTCTCGTACTACATGGTTCACATACACTTGTTATTTAGTTTAACTACCACAACATGACCAACAGAACAACTATATACAACCATAACAACGATAACAACAATAGCTAATGTATAATGAGAATCTGCATCAAGATGGAAACTACGGAAATAATGAAAATGGAAATTTTCATTCATACAGTTATTTTAGTTCAGATTCATTCAATTTCTCATTTATTCATTTACTCATTTCTCCTATTTTGTTTTATTTATATATGTTAGTGTCACATGCAGTCTTAAAATAAAAACAAATTTATAAAAACAAAATGAAACTAAAACCAGCAACAACATCAGCAGTAACAGATTTAGTTGTAAAAGTTTTTACCAGTTGCAGTAGTGTCACAATGAAAGAAATTATATAAAAACTAAATTTTAAGCATAATAATTAAAAATGTTGTTGCTGTTTATTTCAGGAAAAATATGCTTTTCAGCAAACTCTACAAGTGGCGGAAGTAGTGATGTCATCAAACCGTAAGTATATTTTAATGTATGCAGTCATAGTTAAATTAAATTCTAATCTTGTTTAAGTTCTGTTCTAAATTTTTCTGTTCTAGTTCCGTTCTAGTTTTGTTCTAGTTCCGTTCTAGTTCTGTTCTAGTTCAATTCTGCACGCAGAGAAAAAATATAGTTGTGGTAACCATAATCTTAGAGCAACATATTATAGTTAAATTTAAAACATATTATGATCATTATTAGTATAATAACCTATCATATTATGATTAAATATAGTCCGAATATTTCATCATAACATAGTGATAATGTGATGTTGTAGCATAATATTGTAGTTTCAAGCAACCACATTATGGTTTCATATAATCATATAATGGCTTCATGTAATCATATTATTGTTTCAAGTAACCTTATTATGGTTACAAGTAGTCACATGTCTTCATGTAACCATGTTATGGTTACATATTAAACATAATATGGTTAATCTTATGTGCTCGGCGTAAAATGTAATTATTTGTTAATTTTCTTTTAAACAAACACAAAACTTCCAAGCACTGATATTCCCATAAAAAATATATATCCACACTTTCAAGCCAATATAAACACAATATAGCTTTTTTAATTATTAATTTTTTATCGACCCTATTATATTTTTAGATAGTATTTATTTTTCACAATTATTTTAACACTGCATTTGATTAACAATTCATTTTATGTGATCTAGTACGGATAAACCATAAAACTGATATAAAAATGGCGATACCAAAATATTTTAAATAGTAAACGTATTTTACTCATATCTTAAACATTATATACATAAACCTGTAAAATTCTACCATTTAATGATTATTTGATAGTTTAAATGATTCTAAAGAATATAATATGTTTACATAATTATCATTTTTTATTTGTTGTAAAAATAATTATTTTTCAGAGAATCATTCTCAAATTTATAATTGTCATAAACATATAAATGTTTTCAGTAACTATAATATTGATGAAGTTTAATAAAAATAACAATTGTTTGGTTATGATAACAAATTATTGTTACAAAAAACATAGAATAGTTTTCCTAACCATGCCGAACCATGTTTTTTTCTCTGCGTGTAGTTCTGTTCTAGTTCTAGTTCTGTTCTAGTTCGGTTCTAGTTCTGTTCTAGTTCTGTTCTAGTTCTGTTCTAGTTCTGTTCTAGTTCTGTTCTAGTTCTGTTCTAGTTCTGTTCTAGTTATTGGATCTAGCTAAAATTGATCAAAGCAGTTCCCATATTTTTCTTAATTTCTCCAGCTAAGTTTTTGGATGATAAAACAAAGTTGGATTGTAAACTCGTGGAGTTTAACACGCATCGAATATTTGCATTTGGAGATCGGTATTGTGGTGTCCCCTCTTTATAGTTAAGTTACATTTTCGGAACATAGTCTTTAACAGTTTAGTGCTTCTGTGAAATCTTGTTAAGGTATTACCGTCACCTTGATGTATAAACAACATTTAAGGTGAATTATTAGAGATTAAATTTATATTAATTCTCTAAAGTTGTTTTTATACCCTTCACTTTCGTGACAAGGGTATATATCAGTTTGTCATCCCCTTTGTAATTCTACACTATAATTTTCCGATCCACAAAGTATATATATTCTGGATCCTTATAGGTAGCGGTTAAGCCATGGTCGTCTGTCTGTCTGTATGTTTGCTGAACACAGATTTGAGATGCGAGATCCGAATCTTCAATAATTCTGTAAGACCGAATTATTTTCAACTTAATTTCAATATGTTGGAATCAACTCTTGTATTTTCAACTAAAGTGTAACACTGGCACTTCAGGTTATTAGTAATGAGGTTCGAGACACCCAAGGTGATTACCAACCAGATCATATTTTAATATATAAATCATCACTTGGCAACCCTATACCAAATATTCATTTTAATAATCTCCATATAGTACATCATCTCCTACAGCATGACCATTTAAGTTATAAATTATATTTGTCTGTAAATATTTCAACATTTTCTTGTAGTACTCAACAGTGAAGTATGTAGTAATTTTGAAGATATTTATTCCGAAATTTCATCTTTTAAGGATTCTTTTGCTACAATCAACATAAATCATTATTGTTGTCTTTTGCACACACAACTTAAATGTTTGTATTTCATTTTTTTTTGTTGAAAAAGTCTCAACTTATTTTCACCCTTAAGGAAAAAATAAATGTTTCATATGTTGTAGGAAAAGTGAAAGAAAGATGAAACAATTTGGAATGTATACATTCCTTAAGATTTGTCAGCTTTGTTGTTTTGAATACGGTAACATATGAGTTGGAAATGTTGTCTTCCTACTTAAATGTCGAGTCATTTTTACGATTTATTTAAATTTAATTGTTTATCAATTACTTAAAAAAAAGTTTTAATAGATTAAAGTTTAAAGGTCTTGAAATTTGTTTTTAAACTTTTACTTAAAATAAATATTTTTGCTACATCATTGGTATTTGCCTTCTTTATTTTAGACAAGCATTTACATGATAATGCTTTATTTTCCTTTACAGAAACACAGTTAACACAGTTACTATTTCAGTTACAGCTAAACTTTCTTCTTATTCCCCATACGGAAGGAAGTAATTTATTTAAAAACAGTTATAAACACTCTTTAGAATTATTATCAAAAAGTGCGGAAATCATTTAAAAGTGTTAAAAAGTGTAAGGAAAAGTTTGTCGTTTGTTTTTGAAATTTTGTTAACAATTTTTTAATTAATTGTAATTAATTGTTTGGTGGTAAATTTGGGAACAATATTCAAAGAGTTAAAGTGATTCGGCAAATTGGTTTGCTTTTTTCAATTTAAATTTTTTTAGTTTCGAATTTTGAATTTTTTAGACAGTAGTATAGTTTAGACTAGACTCTAGTCAATACTGTAGATTAGACTATAATCTATACTACAGTCGAGACTGTAATCAAAACTATAGTCTAGATTATAGTCAAGACTATAGCTGAGACTATAGTTCTAGACTATAGAAATCAAGAGACAATTCTATAGTCAGGATTATAGACAATACCATAGTCAACACTACAGAGGAGAATACCGCCAAGAATATGGTAAAGATTGTGACAAGAGAAAACAACAGACTAGAAGCTATAGTCAAGACTACAACCAATAGACCACACAATAGATAAGACTATAGTTAAGTCTATAGACGAGACTGTAGCCAGGACTACAGATAAAACTTTAAGCAAGACTATATACAGACGATACTACAGTCAAGACAGTAAATACAATAGATGGGACTAAGGACGCTACAATGGTCAGGACTATATATACGACTATAGTTACTATAGTCAATACTAAAGTCAATACTATAAGCATGAATAAAGTCACGATAGGCGAGACTATAGTCAAGACTAAGCGTTAGACGACACTATAGACGAGACTATGGACGATACTATAAACGAGACTATAGTTAGAACTATAGATAAGACTATAATCAAGACGATACTTTTGACTTTAGACGAGGATGTAGACAATACTATAGTTTAGATCATATACAGTGTAGATTAAACTTTAGGCAACATAATAGATTTGACTACAGCTTAGACTACAGACGAGACTATAGAACTGACTATAGTTCGGACTATAAGTGATATTAAAGACGTGGCTATGGAACTGACTATAGTTCGGACTATAAGCGATATTAAAATCAAAACTGTAGAGGAGATAATAGTCAAGACTAAAGACGAGATAATAGTCAAGACTAAAGACGATATAATAGTCAAGACAGTAGACGAGACTATAGACGACACCACAGGTAAGATTTTTGGTGGGACTATTGCCAAGACTATAATCAATAGACGACATTATAGAGGATACCATAGTCAATAATTTAGACGAGACTATAGTCAAAACTAGAGACAAGACTATTATGAAGGCTATAGACAAAACAACAGTTCAGACTATAGTCAAAACTTTAGATGAGATCGTAAGCAATACTGTTGACGGGTCTTTATTCGAGACTATAGGCAAAACTATAATCAGTACTCAACACTAAAGAAAGAACTATAGTCAAGACTATAATCTGTTGATGAGTCTATATAGTCTCATCGTTACAGTCTTGACTATTGTCTCATTTATAATTTTGACTATAGTCTCGTCTATAGTCTAGTCAATAGTGTTGACTTTGGTATCATCTATTGATTATGTTATTGTAGATAAGACTATAGACGAAATTATAGTCTAGACTATAGTTAAAACTTTAGACGCGACCGTAAGCAATACTGTTGGCGAGTCTTTACATGAAACTATAGTCAAAACTTTAATCAATAGTCAACACTATATATGATAGTCAAGACTTTAGACGACACTTACTATAGCCAAAACTATAATCAGTTAATGAGTCTATATTGTCTCATCATTATAGTCTTTACTATAGTCTCGTATATAATTTTGACTATAGTTTAGTCAATAGTTTTGACTAATGCCCCCGGGGGAGTCAGACATACAGACGGACATAGCAAAATCGATTGATCGAGTGATTATGAGACGATTGCTATACTTTAAGGTGGCTGTAGGACCAATACTTTTGGGTGCTACAAATATCAGCAAAAACGCATAATACCCTCCCTACGATAGTGGTGTAGAGTATATATATATATATATATATATATAATATATCATGATAAATTCTTTGGTGGAAAGTTTTACATGGTCGATCCGATATGTTCCGACTTTAATGCCCGTAATTTCAACAAATAGGTATCTATCAGTTTATAGTTAATTACTTTTGGAGTAAAAATATTTGGTAATTTTATTGATTTGAAATACATGTCAACTTACCCCTTTGGTAAAGTTACCTACTAGTTATTTTACACTGTATATATCTATTTGTTGAAATTACTAACATAAGTCGGGGTTGTGATACTTTTAGTACCGAAATGTATTGAAAAATGTAATGAAAATTTCAGAAAGATGATATATCCCAACAGCTTGGCTTGTAAATGTAATTGAGAAAATAGGAAACGTTCATGACAAAAGTGGTGACAACAAATCTGTCAAAGTACATCTAATACACGTTGTCATAATATAATAATTAAATAAAATTTCTCTTGCTAAAATTAATCGCACTTTAAGCAAATGCTCTTCTAATCAAATTTGTAGTTATATATGCATGTGCGTCAATGTATGGTCTCGATTTATTAATAAATGAAGAACATGGTGCTAAACAATTCTCATGACAACATTTTGTTGTTTGTTTCGTTGAACCACATACACATATTGTAAATTAAATTTCATTTCATTCTAATTTGTAATTAAATAAAATTATATGTATGTATGTAGACAAATACTTGTTTATTTCTAAATTAATAAAAACTAATTCAAATGAAATTAACTAAATTGTATATTTCCCTAAAGGATAATGTCTAGTTAAGGGAAAGCTCATAGTTAGTATGTAGATCTTAGATTATGTATAACGTCAAATGGAATTCATAATAAATATAAAATAAAATAAATTTAATTTTATTTAACAAAAAGCTTGAATTTTTTTTCACATTTTTACCAAAATTTTAAATGTTTGCAGATAATTTATTAAAAATTACATATTCATATGAAATAATTAAAAAATAATTTTCCTGGGAAATATGAAATGGTTCTATATCAAATTCATAAAAGTTCAACAAACTATTTAGCAACATCTATATAAAACTAGTTAATATAAAAATTGTTAATTGAAATATCTTATCCTTTAGCAAAACTCATTAATTAATACAAATTTTATTTTTTTTTGTAAAATTTCTTATCTTTCAAGCTTTTTTATTTTTTTTTTATAATTTATGTAAAATATTAGGTTTCTTAGAAATTGTTGCTCATGTTAATGTTTCCATTAAAAATGTATATTTTTTGTTTTGCTTAAATCTGATAGTTCTTTTGTTATTCCCCTATTCAAATGTGGTTGTAGATGGATATCATTATCTGTCATGTTATCAGCATAAAAAAAGTGAAATTCCAAGAAATCTAATTAATGTTAAAACATCCGAACCCATGCATCTACTCACACTAATTAATGTGTTTAAATACTTTTACATTATATTTGATTAAAGAAACACTTAAGTCCATTAATTATAAGAACATATAGATGACAATATATTTCACTTAACTACAAGAAAAAAAATAAATAAAAATACTCGAGATCAATTAATGTTAATGAAGTGCTTCTTGGAAATGACGTATTAAAGATTCAGGCAGATGTAAAATATTTGTAATGTAACTAAACATAATTTATAAAAAAGGATATACTATTTGATGTTATGGACCGCTAGTAATTCAACAGAAATTTCAAATAACCTCTTTATTTGACATTCCTCAAATTTAACGTTTGTATATATCCAAGAGAATCGATTGTCACTCCTAAATCCCCCCAGGGGGCATGTTACCTTGGCGAGACCTCCACCTTGGTGTTATTGCAATCCCGGGGTATACCTCCGGTCTGACCGGGACTGAAAAAATTGGTTGTTACAGTCTACTGTTTGGCTTAGTGCTTGCATAGATTGGCAGAGGTCAGACCAGAGCACCGCATAATCTGGTACTACGGGTGGCCAGTTGCCCGCAGGACTATGTCCTGGCTGGTCAGTTGGTTGAGGTTCCTTCGGGATCCACGTAGTGGCTGTGGTTTAAACCTAAATTCGCGGGAAGAGTAAGTGGCGGTTAAAAGACTGATGCATGATAATAGTCAATATTTCGGGATAAGTTCGGTGCTGTTGCCGAAAAACAACAGGTACCCAACAACAACAACAGAGGAGTGACTGTGGGACTAAGCGTTGGAAATGGGTTGGAGTCAATTGTATATGATACGGAGTGAATGTAGAGGTATGCGGGCCTCACTCACCCGTATATCTAAATGAGTGTGTCGTATGTTTTTCTCTATGAATGTGTCGAATAAATGAGATGTGTGCTAGGTTGAATGATGATGGATGAAAGGTATCATATACAAGTGATGCCGATTAATTTTCCTTCCTTGTCCAGTTATGTTCAGAGTTTACTCTGTTATGTTCAGAGTTTACTCCGGTTACGTCTCTAGGTGCTGTTGCCGAATCAACAGAGCCATAGTAGTGTGGTTGTCTTTCAACGTGACTACTTTGGCAAGAGATTAGATAGCTCGTGTACTCCAGCAAAGTACTTGCGCATGGACCGGTCATAGCCAATGTGCAAAAATTGCCACCTGAGTCTTCATTGAAGACAAAGGGGCGATGGTAGACCGTTCTCAAGTCTACCCTGTGGATGAAAAAGATCACCGTGGGCCGACACGGCAGGTGCTCACGTTAAAACTCTCGACAGTCTGTCACTCCTAAATATAAAATTAATGGTTTTAAGGCTTAGTGTAATATAATTTCCCGACCCTATAAATATTTAGCTGAGTTAATTTAGATATGTTCGCCAGTATATGTATTGAAATCAGTCCATTAATAATGGAAATATGAGTTTAAAACCGGGACAATCCCGAGAAATTAGCATTTTTTTTTAAATTTTTCATTAACTCTATCATAATGCTAATCTTTTGGAATAATTTATAAGCTACAAACTGATATTCTGAATGAGGTTTTATATTGGCAACCGATCCTCATAAAATAAGGTTTCATATATATTTAGTTTTCGAATTTTAATGTCCAATTTCATCATTATACTTACATTTTAATTGTATTTTAAATCAATGAGTGTTATATGGGTGTGGACGGATGAACATAAAATTTTGTAGTAAATTTCGAAGTAAATGAGACCTATCTCTTAGGTATTTTTCTTTCTACAAAAGGTACTTTTCGAGTTTGCTATAATTGTATAACAAAAAAAATAATTTATTGTAAGTTTTTATAAATTGTGCCCCACAGTGAAGCAGCACACTGTTAGCTCCAATTATAACAAATAAATAACATTTTCTTGATAAATCCTTAAATAATATTTAAGAGCTTAATTTTTTCTCAACATGTTAATCCTTATTAAATATTTAAAATAATATACTAAAAAAACATTAAGCCCTAATAAATTTTATTTAAGACTATGAAAATTATTTATAGCTTTTGTGCTATAAATTGATACAGTTTAATTAATATTTATGGAAATCTATTAAAAACAACTCTTTCGTCTAATTAAGGCCATATTAAATAGAAACAAAGACCAGACTAGACTCAAGATAATAATGAAGTTAATACGTAAAAATGTATACGAGTAGAATGTTTGTTTTAAGTGTTATTTATTATATTCTATACTATTATTATCCACTTTATAAAGTTGTCTTTGAATCATTATTTTTTGTCTAAACTTTATACAAAATCATGATTAAGTTTTACGATTTTTTTTTGTGATTTTACTTAAACATTTCGGAATTAATTAATTACAGCAACAATATACTTACACAGTACAGCAGCCACAGTTACAACCAAAATACTTTCACTAAAATACCAAGAACAAAAACAACTAAAAAGTCTGAGAAAAATGGCTGTTTATACTATTTTAATGGAAATAAAATTGGATAAAATATTTATTTTGTCTCATCTCTAGTATTTAATAATGAAAATGATTGAAAAAAAAAACTAGCAAACACAGTAAAAGCAACAATAGAGGATGAATGCAGGGAAAGAACAAAAAAATATACAACAGCAAAATCAATTTTATACGATAAACTTAGAACTAATTTCTAACGCAACTTAATTAAAAAAAGGACTCCAGCTAAGGATATTAAATTGGTAGGGTAGTGAAGTGTAGAATAAAAGTAATGAAATCTATAATGTAAATGAGAAAAATACATATATACATACATACATACATACATACATACATACATACATACATACATACATACATACTTACATACTGGCTACTATTATTAAAAACATCTTAAACAAACACTCACATTATAAACAAACATTTATTCTTTTATTCTCTTCCTTGTCTTTTTTTACAAACACATACATATAAAAATTTCTTTTGTAAGTTTAACTTGTTCATGTGTTTAAAAAGGAAATGTTTATTTAGGTATGTACCTATGTATGTGTTTATGTATGTATATGTATTTACTGTTAGTCTAATAAAAATCCTGTAGAATAAGAGTGTGGGAATACGTCTGTTGATTCTCTGATAATAGTATTTGTATGTAACAACTGTAGAGTAGATAAGAAAACAACAACAACAACGAACTTTATTGCATTGAGTATTGTAGTTGTTGTTTAATAAAATTATGGCAACTTTTATAAAAAGAATAAATAAAATATATACAATAGCATGTACATGAGGGTGCCCGTGGACCACTTTGCAGGTGAATACCTTTTAAACAATAAGTATACATGTAGAAATGTTTTCTTGTTATATATGTAAAAAAATAGTTTTACAAAATTTTATGCGCTTCGGTCCATAATTGTCTTAAAAATTTCATAAAATCCAACACTTCTCTAAAATAGTTTTATGAAATAACATTGGTCATAACATTGGCTTAAAAATACAATGAGTTTTAAGAATACAATACAAAAGTTTTATAACAATTAAAATCTCTCTAAAAATTTCTATGCGAAACGACCTAAATTGCCCCTATTGACCAAATTTGAGGATTAAAGAAAAAAAAAAAAAAAGAAAAATTAAAAGTGTCGGTGAAATTCGACACAAAAAACAGAAACATATTTTTATGAAACCTAATTTTATATGTTCGCAATGTCAACTCTGTTATAGAAAATCAGTTTATTGCTAATGAATCATTCCAAATATTTCGTATTATAAAAATTAGAATTATAATAAAAAAATCTTTAAATTCAAAATACTTTGATTTACAATTGTCCTGATGAAGCCTTATGTTTATACTAATATTTCCTACTTTATCTTCATAATATATGATTTGATGATTATACTGAGGTCAGTATTACCAAATGCTCGTAGGGAACTGAGGACCATTAAAAAATATTTTTCTCGTATTCAGTATGTTAATATGTGCACATCGAATGTGAGGTATTCGTACATGACATTCATAAATATCCTGTTCCATGGGATACTCTAATGTACATATATTTTTGTATTTAAAGAAACAAATACAAAAAGAGCACCAACTGCCAGAAGACCTTAAAAAAGTTTGTTACTATATTATACATAAAATATTAAAAATAAAATATTATACACATCGTCTATTTACTTAAAAACTATCATAATTTAAAATTCACAATATTACTTAAAAAGTAAATATTTTCGAAATGTTTAATATTTTATTTTTAAAAACTTTTAAAAAGAAAATTGAATTATCTATAAAACTAGTTTGATTACAAAAATTTACTGTGATGAGCTGTATAACAGGCACAGTTAAATAGAAAGTCGTTCTTAGGTCGATTGGCGTACTTTAAGGTGGGAGTAGGATCAGATCAATATCGATACAAACAAAAAAAAAAAAACAAACACGCCTATAGTGCCGTAAGTATAAAAATTGGTTTTATATTATTATTCGCAATGTAGATCAGCACATTTATTGTTAGAGTTATGTCATTCCTCAAACAAACTAGTGATATATTTTTATATTCTTCATTAAAACAAAATGAGATTTTAGTGTCTTGAAGTGTCCTTCCATTCATGTGTACAGGAAATGATAAGGCCTAAACAAAAGAAGATATGGGATTGAAAATTTATTTTAAAAATTTTTTGAGTATTGATCCATAATTTATTTGAATTACTCAAAAACTTAAGTTTAAATTTTTTAAGGATATAGTGAAAAATTTGACCTTTAATGTTAAAGTAAATATTGGTAATTAAATCTACCTTTAAGTATACTAATCAGCTCAAAATCACTTTCTGAGTCAATTTAGCTATGTCCGTCTGTCTGTCACACTGATTCGTGTAGGATATCATATCATATCATATATATCGTCCAAGCCTGACTATACATTCGTACTTGTTTTAAAATTTTATTTATAATTGTGACCTTTGACGCCATCGGAAATTTCGGATAGACAGACATTATACTATATGGGCCAAAGAGTGATGCTTTGATAGATAAAGTATCAGAAATTATTTATATAGTCTTATCTTCAACAAAATCTACCTTTTTTAAATATAAATAGCAAATTCCTATGTATTTCCATCCGCTGAGTTCAAAAATCGCTATTAAAATTTTCGGTAAGCTCTAGTTTTTCAGATAATGTGATTTTTGTGAAAACATTATTTACGCCGTTTTTTAAGTTTTTACTTAGTTTTGAAGAACTGGAACTAATTTCAAAAGTTTTTTTATCAACATGAAAATCTGCACAAAATTATTACTCTAAATGGTATAATCATGATGACAGTTTTTGCAATAAAAGTAGATTGACTTACAAGGAAGTTGGAAAACCCTTTATTTTGTTTCGCCTTTATAACAATACTTGAACTATTTCCATAAAGTACAAACCAATAATATAATTTTTCGGTTAAAATTGGAAATTTGTTTAAAAAACACAGTGAGATATTTCGGATTGAATTCAACTTTTGTTTGTTATTTTTACATACTCATAAATTTAAAATTTACAATTGGTGTCGCAACGTTGGATGTCTTACGTTTTCACTTATGTTTTTGTCTAAAAAAATTTTATCTGCGAAATATTTATGACATATGATTATACGATAGTGATTTGGATATATGCGATCTCCTTTCTTTTAAAACATTGTTGATGTTTGAAGGTGCTTGTAATGATGTTTGTGAAAATCTTTTTACTTTTAAAGTTTCAACAAATATTGTTAAAAGTAAAAAAAACATTTACCAATAAATTACGAATTTATTTCAAAATATTTCATTAAATTTTTAAAGAATTTACAATTGTTATTTAAAAATATTGTTATTGTTATGTGTTGGTACTATGTTGTAAAAAGAAATCAAACTCGTTTACCTTAAATTAAAGTTATAAGGATAAGACTAAAAAAGTACAATTTCTAACTTCGCTGCAGGACATCCAAGATATCCCGTAATAAATGTCAGCATGATTGTATTCTCATAATAGATAATTTTATGTAGATTACCATGTTGCTAAATAAGTCTTTTAATATTGGTCTGGTTCTGAGAAAATCTCAAAAACACGATATTTCGGAAACTAGAGCTAACTAGAAAATTTCATAACAATTTTTGAACTCAGCGGGTGGAAATACATACATAAGAATCGACTATTTTTATTTAAAAGACATTTTCAGTGTTGGGTAGTGTTATTGGAGTTAGGAATATTAAGATTTAAGAATGTCTTTGAAATGAAAAAAATATATCTGTATCTCAATAATAACTATTGTTATGCGAAAATATTCCTCAACCAAAATGTAAAACGTCTATGACGTAAAATAAGCGAGATATTAGCTAAAAACAGATATGTATAACATTTGACCTCCAATATCAGGCTATCTTACTATCTATGCTAAGGAGAAGCTATGTGCCATTTTTCATTAGCGATCTGAAATTACGCAGCAAAACCCTTATTTTCCTGGGCTATTGGGAAACTTTCGGATAAGTAATGTATGTATATAATTATATACATATCTATTGGCTTTATTAAAAGTTTCTATTCCTAAATGATAAATGATTGATGCATATTTTTGAGAAAGTTAAGGCCAAGGTCAAAAGGCTTAAAGATTCGATTTATATTTTTATATACATAGCTCTTCTCTAAATATAAATTACGCAGCAAAACCCTTATTTTCCTGGGCTATTGGGAAACTTTCGGATAAGTAATGTATGTATATAATTATATACATAGCTATTGGCTTTATTAAAAGTTTCTATTCCTAAATGATAAATGATTGATGCATATTTTGAGAAAGTTAAGGCCAAGGTCAAAAGGCTTAAAGATTCGATTTATATTTTTATATAGCTCTTCTCTAAATATTCTTATGCATGAAACCAATATTAAAGTGAAAACGTGTGAAAAGTGACATGAAGTGAATGCAACTGTGATAATATTTCCATCGATAAAGTTTAAACTAAGATTTCGCTCTGCTAAAAACAAACTTAACTTATTCTGTCATTTTTGCTATTATAAGTTTAGCTTTCTTCCTCAAAGTTTTGTTGTAAATATTGCTGCTGGAATATAATAAGTAACATCTTAATATTATATCATTATATATTTTTCCATATTATTATCTTATGCTTGTGTTTTTTTTTTGTTTCTTAAAGTTTTGTTTTTATATATTTTATATACATATATTTATTTTGTGTATAAATTTTATATATTTTACTAAACATTGATATAAACTTTTGCCATTATTTGACTTTTTAGTTTGTTTTTAACGCTGTTGTTGCTGTAACTTAATTTTAACATTCTGCTGTTTAAATCAGATTCGAATATCAAGGTTGTCCTAAATATTTATGTAGAAAAGCATTTCAACAGTTTTACAAAGAGTAAAGGTATCTTTAGGAAATGTCATTTGATAGA
Organism: Lucilia cuprina; assembly: GCF_022045245.1. Taxonomy (NCBI): domain Eukaryota; kingdom Metazoa; phylum Arthropoda; class Insecta; order Diptera; family Calliphoridae; genus Lucilia; species Lucilia cuprina. The sequence continues at coordinate 22,514,033 of NC_060951.1, forward strand.
CTTGAATTATTATATTTTTTGTCATTTATCATGTATGTCACCTTTGTAATACAATCAGAAAGTTTATCATTATTTCTTTGTCTCGTATAAGGGTTTAAAAAATTTTTCTTTGTGTTCAAAAGTACCTTAAGCTATTGCTTATGACAAATATAATAACAATGATTGGTTATCATCACTCCGAACTGCAGGAATGTGAAACACTTAGTAAGTATATATATGTATGCATGTGTGTTTTTGTGATATAATAAATATCACTCATACGCATTCGTGTACACAAAATGAAAAATATCCGTATATTAAATTTATGGTTTTTCATTTTGTGACATTAATATTATTTTTTTTATCTTCGTTTCTTTTTCTGAATGAAAAATAATTTCTAAAATTGTATAAAGCTAAAAGGGAGAATATATAAAACCAAAAAATATGATGGTAAAATTTATCATAGACAGATTTTATTTTTAAATGTATGAATTTTTTTCTATGTACAAAAAATAAATCCATTACTGTTGAGTGAAAAATAAAATCATGCATTATTATGAGATATTTATTTATTTATTTTCAGCAATATATTGTTTGTCCAAGAATATCTCTTATTTATTTTTTTGAAGTTTTATTTCACTATTGTGTTGCGTGACACATACTGGTTGGTGGGGATATTTAAAAAAAAAAATATTTATTTGGTTTTTAAAATAAACAAAATCATTGGCTTAGATTTAAAATATGCTAAGTCAATTTTACGAATATTTTGTAGTTTTATGTTTTTATTACAAAACTTTGTCAGAAATGCTATAAATATTTTTATATTCAATTTATTGTATTAAGTATTAGTTTAATAAAGAGTTAATACAAATTTACTATTAAATAACTTATAATTTTATTTTTGTCTGGTGTAGCATTTAAAAGCAATTATTGATATATGAATTTTTAAAAACATATGTTTTTAGCATAGATTGACATTGTTTTGAAATATTTTTTAGAATGAAATATGAAACATTTAACCGCATATAAATGTATTATTAAGTTTTCACGCTTAACAACCAACAGTTTGGCAGATTAGTATTTAAGTGATTTATAAAATATAAATCACTTGTATATTTTTCTATTCTTTTATACCTAAAAAAGGATGGCCCATGTCCGACTTACTTCTTTTTATTTATGACTAACTTTTCCTTAACCGTCTGGGATTGACGTGGTAGTCTGCCGGTCAACAAAAAAAAAGGAAAATTAGATTTTTTGACATGTGCCTTGTCAATAAACACTGTTTAACATGCATTGACCTTGGTCCTTAAACTATAAACAGAAATAGTTTAAGTAGGTTTCAAAAACAGATTTCACGTCAGTAAAATAAATTTAAAAAGTCCACATCGGTCCCGGAGAGTTAAGTGTGATATGTAAACAAAATTAATCAACTTGTTGATAACAAACTGATTGTTAGGTTAAATATTTTATCACAGATAGCCATATGCAGCTTTACAAATATATCCGAAGTACCTTAGCCAGTTTATGACTTGTTTATTGCTGATACTTCAATTTGAAAGATATTCCAGTTATCATAAAGTCGTAAAAAGATTTATATTTGCAAAAAAAAATCTAAATCTGGCGGCAGTGAGTATAGGCATTTGTTGAGATAGAGTATTAATATCTGAAGGAATTATCAAAATTATATTGTTTCAATTATAATATAAAATCGGGGATCGTATTAAAACAATGACAATTCATAACGATTAACTGCGTTGAATAGGAAAATGGAATCATAATTTATCTGTGTGTATTTTTTAAAGTAGGTATTGTCATAAAGAACATAAATTCTTCATTCATTTCAAGTGAAAAGTTTTACAATATGAAATTAAACTACTTTTACTAACAACACCTGTACGTATACGTATTAGAGATTTATTGATACTACAAATGTTAAGTATACGCCTAATTTAGAGAAGCTTTTGAAAGTATAAAAAAAATTATTATTTTTTAATTTTTTTATGTGATTTTTATCTTGAAGATGAAGTTTACACATATTTGCTCAGAGAATAAATTGAACTTCACTTTTTTGCAAAATTTACATAAAAACTGCTTGAGTTTGGACAAAACTTTGTCCACGTGTCTTTATTTTGTTTTTTATAACTTTAGTATAAGAAGACATTGTATTAACATTCAGTAATTTTGAAAGAACAGTCAAAAATCCAATATTATCGTAAGTGGCATAATTTTGGTATAATATACAAAATAACATTGTGACCTATAGTAAAAGGCTGGTATAATGAGTTGTACTGAATGAGTGTTATTCTTTAAGATTGTTGATTGAGATGTTAAAGCTGGGAATAGACAATTTTATTTTTTTATAATTTTATATAACTGCTTTCTTAACTTTGCCCTGTCAAACATACTGACAGTATTTTCGATCTGCTAAAAAAATTACTAAAAACAGCTTAAAGTTAATATGTAACAAAGGCGTATTTTATTGTCTATTTCGCAATTCGTAATAATGTTTTAAATCTTTAAAATTATACACATTTAAAATATTGGTTACATTAAAGCTGGCATGTCTTTTAATTAAAGAAAACTTTAAGTTAAAAGCTATTTCCGTTCTATACAAACTTCAAAAGCTTTAAACATCTTCTTAAGAAATAGGTATGTCCTTTTAAAAAATTCTTAATTTAAAAATTCCTTTGAAATAACAATGAAAAAACGAAAACATACATAAACGTATTGATTCAATATTGTCCATTGTCTTTAACATAAATCTTTAGGGCCTTAGTTGTCACAAAACGGTATTTAAACTTTCAAATACAGTTCAGTTGCTTCTTTCGTTGTTTGTTATTTCTTCTATAAAATATTATACTTACTAAAATTGACAACAAAAATAAAAAATCTAAAGCATAGAAAAACTTTAAGAATAAATATTAGAAAATTTATATGTATGTATGTGTATAAGAAAACGAAGAGAAAAAGAAAAAAAAAAACACGTAGATTTATTTTAGGGAGGACAAATAGAATAAAAATAAATGTTTGTTAGATTCTTCGTGTGCTTTTAAAGTGAAATAAAAAACAAAGCAAAAAACCCCTTAGATTGTCATTATTCAGCAAAAGCAGAACCCAAAATTGAATTTTTCCCTTTTGTTACCATAATGGCAAAAGTTTTTAACAATAATATTTTCCTTCCTGCATGTATAACAACAAATAACAAAAATATCAGCAACTACTTCCACTATTACTACTTCTACTATTACTTACTCTATATAGAAGATGATGACGAGGACTATGGCAACTGCTAAATCTAGTTACGGATGGCGCAGCGTATGTCAGCCATTTCATTTTATACCTATTTGTTTGTTTGTGTTTTAGTCAGTATCGTTCGTATGGTCGGTTGGTTACTTATTGTTTCCACTAAAAGATTGAAACACATTCAGCCTCACTTAGTGTAAGACTTATATTTTTTAGAGAAGAATGAACTAAAGTTAAAAAACAGCCTAAGTCGTAGAAGCATTAGGGTGTTTTCAAATTTAAAGAAAATCAAATTATAATACCATGATATTTGGTATAAAATATAAAGCCCAATGCATCTTTGATTGGCACCATTGTAAAAGTAATGAGCTAAGAAAGCAGTTCTTCACTAGTTAATTATTAGTTTATTTTAAATGAAGCTCTTAAAAAAGGACCTCTTGTTCGACACCATTGAATAGTTTTTTTTATTGTACGACTAATATTGCCCTTCGCACAGAAAAACTATTTTCTTTCTGTGTGTGTAATAAAAAATGTAAAACTCAAAATACGTACTTACGTATCTGGTTATTTGTAAGTCATTATAGGAGTACTTAAAAGTAATGCAGAAGATTTGTAGTAGTATCCGAAAAGTTAATGTTTGTGTAAGTAGTAGGGTATTCAAACAATTAATCGTAAATCGATAAATTTTTGACTCTTTATCGCTCGAATATACGAAAATTGACAAATTTCAAAAACCGAATAAACCGAATAATTTATATCAATTAACCGATTAAGAAAAACTTATTATATAACAATAAAATTACTATATATTTTATACAAAATTTAAGATATTTATAATAAATTTACTTTCTGTATTAATTTCTTGAAATCTTTTCTAAAATGAAGAATATTTATTGCATGATTTTTATAACAATACTTTAGACACATTGTAATAAGTTGTTCTGATTAACTTACTTCTAGAATGGGTTTATGCAGAAACATTTCAAATTTCTGAAAAGAAATCTTGAAAATAATCGCCTTAACTTCTTCATCAAGTTTAGAGGAACAGTGTTATGTTTCGAAAGTATTTCTAGTATGTTCTTATACAATACATAGTTATACACTAATTCATTGGAAAGTTTGAATTCTGGAACTCGTTGATAAATCGCAAAAATATAAATTTAATAAACTTAATATCTTTATATAGAAGAGGATTTCACATGAAAATAAATAATTTCTAATATTTGAGAAAAAACTTAATAGAATTTTCTTCTTACAACAAACAAATTATAATTTTCAATTTTGTTTGTTGTAGGAAGAAAAATATTGTAGAAACGAATTAATATTATTAAAAAACATCCAATTCTTTATAGAATTTATATTATTAAAAAACATCCACTTGACTTTTATTCGATTAACCGAATAATTTTGAATTATCTGATTATCAACCGGCCAACTTAAAATCACAAATAATTATTTGTCGAATAAACCGAATAAGACACAAACCCGAATAATTGAATGTTCTAGTAAGTAGAAGTCATTACAGAGGTTTTGTTGGAAATGCCTTTTAAACACTTAGTTTTTTAAGAGTTACATGATCGAATGAGACAATTTAATCTCTAGACGAAAATCAAGTTTCTAAGTACAAACTATTCCGCTCCCAAGTCAGATAAAGCATTGTAGGTGCCACCATTCGATAATGTTGTTACTATTATATATACAATGTGTATAAAAAATGCTAATCCCAAAATAATTTGACTTCTAAATAGTACCGTATGATTGAACATTATTTCGATTGTTGCAGAAGCATCATTTTAGTAAGTACCGCATATTTTGAAATTCTCGAATGCCACCCTAATGAATGTGATTTTTAGTTAAATATATTTTATATAATATTGTATAAAAAATATTTTTCGTTTGTTAAAAAATATATTTTCGAGCGGACTTTGTAGAATTGAAAATTTTTAAAGATTGCTTACGAAGAATATTATAAGTTCAAAAATTTATTATATAAACAAGTTTTATGCTATCTGCAGTAACTTGGAGAAACAATTTTTAAATTTGTATTTATATCTTATCTTTAATACTGATTGCTGATATCAAAATAAAATAGTCCTTGAGACTCCCTGACAAATGTTTTGTTTTTCAAGCAGAGATCCTAGCGAACTTTAAAGCGATGAAACTGATATGAAATCATATAAATCCGGGGTCAGTTGTGACATTTTATGTGCTGCTCTCAAAGTATTTGCTTGTCACACATTATATTTGTGCCAAGTTGTAGATTGGCGTTTGGTGCACTATAATGTGCATTGTAATGAAGTTTCTGATGAACCGGCTGGATTAGGATTGAACCTTTCTCTTAAGGACGGAGAAGGATGGTGTTCGAAAGATTCCGTGACATCATACATCAGTCCTGGTAAATTGGATTTCGAAGTATCAAAGGTCTTGTGGCCAAAACTTGATATGAGTTTTTAGGGCATTCACTAATGATTATTTTCCATCCTTCATTCATTCTAGTTTCTATCATCTTCTTCTTGTAAGGGTTTTTTTTTAATCTTTACTCTTTCGAAGATAATCACAATGGTATCCGAGTGGATATGCGTTTCATTATGGAGTATATTCCTTCCTTACCTAAAGCTATATTTATATTTAAAACCAAAAAGAAAAAAATAGTTCGTGTACACTCTTTCATCCAACATGTATTTTTTTAGGATAAAAAAACCAGAATTTAAGCAATATGGCGCATTTTTGTCTACAACAACATAAAACACTCGTCAGTTTACATGATGTTTGTTGATAAAATTTATATAATAATTTCCAATTCCAAATTTTGTTTAAAAATGTAACACAGCTGTTGGTCATTAAAACCGAGCAAAAAAAGAACAAAATTGTAAACAAAAACAAAAAAGTTTTAAAAACAAAAATAGGGACTAACTGAAACGATGTTTGCTATTGTGGTTAAAGTTATTCTATTCAATGGTTTGTCAACGGTTTTGGGTTTGTTGTGGAAGTCTTTGGTTTGCTTTAGAATTTTAAGCCGTTATTGTTTTGCAAATTATTAATTATGGGGCCAAAATAATGACTTAGTCATGATAATTTAATAACCGAGAAAAAACACCATCATCTTCATCATCATCGACAAATAAGAACAACAACCATAATAATAAACAATTACAATAAATAATATTATATTATAAAAGTCGTGATACAACAATAATAAAATTTGCAAAAAAAGGAAACAGTCAGTCAGCAAATCTATTCCAACTCAGGCATAGAAAAATAACAACAACTACAAATGTCATAAAACACAAATAACATCATCTGATTTTCATCATCATAATCATTGTTAAATTGTCATAATAATGGCCAAAATTATGATAGAAACATGATAATGATTTTTAAGTTATTAAAAAAGACAAGTAGTTACGCAATGGAAACGAAAAACCTTGGGAAGATTATCACACAAAAGTTTTTATAAATATTAAAATAACAAAATTAGTTTTTTTTCTCATTTCAATCCCATTTTAAGTCTTACAACCATTAATTGTGTGTTTTAGTTTTTAAGAAGCTTAATTAAAGTTTTATTTTGAATGGTTTTAGGTATTTTGATCCATAAATAATCAAAGAATATATATGTAGGAAATAAGAGGAATTTTTTATTTAAATTAATTATCATGACAACTTTAAAGAAATCAGATAGAAATGGGTAATCTGTGATTTAGTTGTTTTGTTTGAAAGTAGGATAAATGAATTTATATGGAAATATTTGTGGATTAACATTGTATTCTTAGTTGTACTAATCACTGTTCCATTATGACAATCCTAATTTTAACATAACGTCGTGGAATTTAATTACACAATCACGAAGTATAATTTTGGCATTTGACATGGATTAGAACCAGAGAACAACATAATCTGGTACCACGGGAATCAGTAGACTTCAGGGCAGAGCTTCGGACTTTGTGTCGTCTATAAGTTGCAATAAGTTCGGTTCTGTTGCCGAGAGGACCCCAATGGTGTGATGCAAGGAAAAATGTGCTACTAGTACCGCTAGTCTGCCAGGACTATAAACTGCTGATGATCAAATGTTTTCCCGGCTTTTCCTAGAAATGTTTTGATATGGAGTCAAACCAGATATATTATATTGAACAATTGAATACTTAATTATTAAAATTTAGTGACTACTCGAATAAAAAACGTATTGTAAGTTTTTATTCGAATCATTTTAAACACGAATAATTGAAACCCTAATACGATCCAATCCTTTCTAATAATGATATCATTACTATAGCTAACACCTTTCAATGCCCTTTAATCTCAGAGTGGAAGATATTGCAAGATGTCACTTTCAATATCCCTTTTTTGATCATCAGAAAAAATTGCTTACAACAGGCTATTCTACGATAAGGCCGTGATACAATTTAAAATATTTTCATTGGTCGACGACGAGACCAATATACGCATTGTTATAATCTGAATAATGAATATACATAATACTATGTGTATTATTGCCCTAAGATACTGATCAGTTAAAATTCAGCATAAAAATCCCTTTAAATCTCTCATTCTTAAAATTTAGCCCACAATTTGTCATCGTTTCATGCAAATTGCTCTTTGTACTAATATCACCAACACACTCCTCAAAGTTCAAAATGTTAATTTTGCATTATGACTATTTAAAAACAAATGAGCAATATTTACTTATTCGCCGTTATACCGTTTAACTTCAAGGTCCTTTTGTGGTTCATTTAAGTGTTTCATTTAAAGTAAACAACATTTTTAACATACAAATTTAATTAACTCCTCCCTATGCTTCCTCCACACACACCCAAAAACAACAACACAAAATTTAATAGTTTCAAAAAACGCAACAATTTATTCAAACATTTTGACGAGTATGAGTTTAAATTTAATTACAACATTCTAAGTTCTAAACAATGTTTAAATAAATTTAAATGATTTTTTAAACGACTATGAGGGAGTAATCCTTTTCTTCCTGTTTAAAAAAAACGCCTTTTACTTAATTTTCTTGATGTTTTTGTGATTGATTTGTCATGTTGTTGGAAAGCAGAAACGCAAATGTTTGCTAAATGGTTGTTTGTTGGGAGGGTAGTTATATGACAGATTAGTTGTTTCTTTTTAAATTTTACTGGCGAAAATTGTTTAAACATCAAAAGCTTCGTCATCGGATTAGTGGTTATAGAAGTTGTAATTACATTTTGTAGTAAATAGTACTTGCACTTAGACACTTTAATGTATTTAATTTCATTTTGGTTTCTCTCTCTCTCTTTTGCTCTCTTTTATTTATTGTATTTATTAAAAGTGGAAAAAATTCACATAGAAATGGTACTAAAGACATTTGTAAGTGTCTTGCAATTACTAAAGTCGTTTCCTTTATAATTATTTCTGTCAATAAAAAATTCAGAGGGGGAAGGAAATATTAAGAAGTTAAGATGCTTAATGACTGTATCTGTTTGTTATCACAATTTTGCAGCTTGCACAGTGATTTGGATAATGTATCATTTTGTTTTTTATTTTGGAAATTGCAATTTGTAGACAATGTATGTACATAGACGTTAATATGTAAAAGCAAATTATATAGTTTTATAACATACCAAACCGTTCATATAATAAATTTTATATGTTGCTATTAAATACAGATTTATGTTTAATTATTGGTAAAATTGTATAATGCTGTTTTCTATTGTAAATACATTACATACATAATTATATATTTACATTTTAGAAATTATTTTGGGTATTTTGGGTAATCGACTAGGAAATGGATATTTAATGTGTTTTTTTTTTTTTTGAAAAAATCTGAAATAAGTAGTTTTGTTACTGAGAAAAAATGCTTACAAGGGTACGTCCACTGCGTCTATTATTAGGTTTCAAAGAAATTTTTTTGAGTTTGCGTCAAAAACAAAGTTTAAAAGCAATATGTCAAGATTAACAAGAAAGAAAGTATAGTCAAGCGTAACCGACCATATTATAACCTATACTAGTTATGAATTTTAAATAGGCTTCCTCGAAGGGTTTAAAATTTAAAAAATATTACCTTTACCATACGCATAAGCTTTATATGGACAGCCAGACGGACGGAGGAACGTACATGGCTTAATCGACTCCTTCTAAGCCAATTGATATAAGGAGTGAGATCGAAAAATTCTTAACATACATATGTGTTTATAAAAAAGAAACCACTAAACTTACAGCTTTATTTTTTTATTTGATTCAAATTATTATTACAATTTACAAAAAAAAAATATTTTTATAGTTTTAATCACTAGTGATGAAATTTTGAACCCTTTTCGGAAACGTTTTTATAGTGCTTTCTGTCACTTTCTGTTAAAATCTACCACACTTTTGGACACCTTTTTTGTACTCTTCAATTCTCTTTTAACAAGAGCCCAATATCTCTCCACTGGCTTTAGCTCCGGACAGTTTGGAGGATTTGCCTCTCTTGGTACAAATACCACATTATTGTTCTTGTACCACTCAAGGGCTTGTTTACCATAGTGACAGGATGCCAAGTCAGGCCAAAAATAAGTGGACACATTATGAAGTCTTATGAATGGAAGCAGCCTTTTTTGTAAACATTCCTTGATGTAAATTTCGGTATTTATAGAGCCCGTTGTAACAAATGATTGGCTTCTTTTGCCGCAACTGCATATTACTTGCCATACCAAGAACTTTCTGGGTAATTTTGCCGGCTTTGGGTCCTGAACTTTTCTTCAACATTCCCTCGAGCATCAGCAACATAAAACTTTTGACCTGGAAGTTGCGAAAAATCTGCCAGAACATACGTTTCGTCATCCATTATGCAGCAAGAATATTTTTTTATAAAACTTGACTTCAATTTCCGTGCTCTGTTTTTGGCCTCTAAATTTTAGCAGCGTTCCTGTCAGGAACTTTTTGAGCCTTGTATGTTTTTAAACCTGCATTAGCTTTAACTTTTCGTACCAAATAGTATGAGCACTGAGCTAACCGAGCTGCTTTCCTACCGGATGTATTGGGAGCTCTTTTCTATTTTTCTATTTTTCTATTTTTTTGGCTTTAGAAACATCATGTGGACCATTCCTTCTACCTGAACCAGGTTTTCTATCATTTGACAAGTTCTCCCGGTACTGTTTAATAACATTGGAAACAGTTTGACGGCAGACCTTTGTATGCTTGGCCAACTTTTTGTAAGACCAAGTTGGGTTTAGTTGAAAATATTTAATAATTTCAGTACGCACTTTTTTCTGGTCACTCATTTTAATCAGATTAACAAAAAAATTAATATAATTGACATTACACATAATAACTGACATGTTTTTCAAAGGTAACTTGATCAAAAAAAAAAAAAAAAAAAATCAAATAATACTATGGTTGAAAAATGTAATGAAAAACGTGTGTTAAGAATTTTTCGATCTCACTCCTTACAATTATCTTGAAAATTATTACCTTTACCTTGCGCATAAAATTTACATAGACAGCCAGACGAACGGAGGAATGTACATAGCTTAATCGACTCCTTCTAAGCCAATTAATATATTTTAAGGTGGGTATAGAATGAATATTTTTATGCGTTACAAACATCAGAATGGTGATGGTATGTAAAAGCTATTGAAGAGTAAGTAAAAGTCGTTCATTGTTTTTCTATATACAGACAAAGATCTGATAGAACAATCATCTGGCTATTACTATGAGCTAGGATTTGGTCAGATTTGGTACTTTTTACCAAAATAAATACGGAGAGGTATTATATTAAGAGTCGAATATGTCCACACCTATCAAAAATTTGACGAAAATTACATAACACCTAAAAAATCGACATTATCCCAGTAAAATATTTTCAGATTTTGGTAATGAGTATTGTATGATATGTAGTGATTTCATACATTACTTGGTAATGAGTTCTCGTTATCAATAAAATATATTAATTTTTTTGAATGTAATTTGTAGTCAATTGTCAATAGCGTATGTCTAATAAGGAATCTAACCGCAGTCGATTTTGGAAGTTTTTTCAAGAAGTTTTGATATTTACATTTGTGTGAAAACCATTCCAGATTGAAGGATAAAACTATTTTTAATGGGGCATTGAGTAGGAGAATAGAAAAGCAAACACGAAAAAAACTGTAAAACCAGTTTTAAATCCAGAAAAGTCGGTTAAGCAGATTTGTGACTAGTTATTTTTTGGTCATCGTCGAACAAAAATAAGTAGTTATTCACCAAAAAAGTAACTACTTACACTTTTCTCTTTTTAACAACTTACCGGGTATGTAAAGATTTTGCTGGGATGTGTCTATGACGACATCAGTTTGGAAAGTCTTTATTATTTGCTGCGACACTATTTGCGATTACAAAAATCATGTAGAATTAAAGAGGAAAAACGAGTAAAAAGGCGTTTCTTGATTATCTTACACAATATTAGTGATGCAAGAAACATTTTATTTGTATCTATTTCTACTCTTAAAAAGATCAGATGGGTGCCTGGAACTTTTTCGAAATTTGTTCTTTTAAAGGGTGAAAATTTGTAACAAATGTGCACTTTTTTAACAATCGATCCCTTTTGTGTGTAAAAATGATAAAACTCGATTTTTTGATATATACTTATCAGACACACCTATTATACTCATAAGATTCGGCATAGCCGAATGTAACACTCTTACTTGTTGTTCTTTAAATGACTTTTTGTATGTTCTTTAACATGAAAACAAAACAAAATTTTATCTAGAAACATACAAAATTAGGAATCTTAGGAATTTTCCAATCTGTGTTATTCAATAATGTTATTTTTGGAATAACATCACTTCCAAGTTGATTGGATGTAACTTTGAAGAGTGCTCGACAGTTACAATGGACTTCAGATTTGCACTGTCCTATCCGCGTGTTTCACATTCGTGTTGCTCTCATCAGTGTAACCCCATAGTATCTTTGTGATTATAAGTTTCATTATTCCAAAAAGCCTTATTGGTGAGAGAATCCCATAAAGCCTTTTTTTAAAACATAAAAATATTTCAGAATCGGCTTCTTCAACGTTAAACTTTCAACGAAATTTCAAAACTTAATGGTGTTTGTAAATCAATCTCTTATACATACCAACATTATTTTTTTATTTTCAAATATTGATGTGAACAATTTTATATCACCATTGTTAAAGGATTTAAAAATACTATATATATACAAGCATTTGTTCATAAATAAATATGTATATTACAGTTTTTTATTTCTTATACGTTTACGTATTTTAGCTAAATGGATAAAATGTATATAAAATACAACAATATATTTACATACAAAATTTATACATATGTATATACTACCCAACAAAAACATGATAAAGATTTTAAACGATTGTAACTGTCATACATTTCGTCCTGATTACTAAGAAGTAGTCTAATAACGATTTATTACTAATGTGTTATATCAATTCTTTCTAACTCGTTAGTCAGTCACCTTCTCAGCGAAGCTATACAAGCGGTAAACGTTACTAATTTTCCTTATTACTTGTAAGTAATTGTGGTTAGGTATTTGCCTTCAATGACATCATCGTGTTAAAATAATTTTGCTGGGTAAAATTTTTTAAATAAAAAAAAAAAATACAATAAAATGTTATTTCCAATAACCATAAGTCTACAGAAATTTCTATGTGTATTATAATTCAATAAATTTATTTATTTTTCATCTTTTTTTGCATTTAATATGTATAAACTCTTTTTATATTTATTTTATTTTTTTGTTAAACATCAACATATAAAATATACACTTAGCAAAAATTACTGTTTGCACATAAAATATATATATATATTACGAATATTTGCATAAAAAATATTTAAAATTTCTCAGAATCAATACAATTTATACACATACTTTGATTTTAAGCTGCGGCAACAATCAATAGTAAATCATTTATGTTAAGTTTAACAGGAAATTTTCTTATTAAATATTTAACAAGGTGAAAACATGGACAAAATTTAATATTATAATAAACATTTTTTATTTTCTTTGATAATATTCTGGGAAATGCAAAAGATATCAGTTATGATAGAAGAAGGCCCATTATTACAACTTGCCAGTAACTAAAGGTAGGATTTTATAATTTGTTTCTTGTTATTATATGTATGTATACGGAAGATAAGCTGTCGCAAAGATCTCCTTATCCTTAATCGATGTCATTTAACTTAAGTACAATTATAACAATTAAAAACGAGTTATCTGCATTATAAAATCCTAACTTTAGTTATTACCAAGTTGTGATTATTGGCCTAAGAATAGTATAGTAATTTTAAATTTATAAATTTCCTATTATCTACACAAAAAATATTATTGATTGATTTTGTTTAATTAACTTATTTTCATTCTTCTTTAATGTTTATTTAAGCAATTCTTTTTTGTATCTGAGCTTATAATTTTGCTTAAAATTTTAATCGAAGCAATTAATTTTTAAATTGACTAAAGAAGTTTTACCAGCCTACTTTTGATATTTTCTTTGCAAATAATTTTTATAATTTTTTAATATTTTTATAATTTTTTAATATTTTTAAATATGACAACAATGTTATATTTTTGAGGGAGCTAAAGGCATTGTTAAAGGTAAAGTAATTTTTAGTGAGCATTCAATTATTGTTTTGATTCGTCAACTTAATGAATTTTTTTTTAAAAAAATTTACCAAATATTTTCATTTATTATACCCTTCACCTTCGTGAGAAGGGTATATATAAGTTTGTCATTCCGTTTGTAATTTCTATAATATAATTTTCCGACCCTATAAAGTATATATATTCTG